>NC_057810.1:159160598-159388098 GCF_018294505.1 Triticum aestivum
AATATCTTCAAGTGTTCTCTAAATCATGAAAATAAATAGCTTCAAGAATGCATATAGTTAATTAAGATCATGGTTGAAATTGTTCAAATGGATTATAGTTTGAAACGGTTCAAATGGTCTCTACTTGTCTCTACTTATAAGTTTGATCTTTAAATGGTTCAAACGGTCTCTACTTACAAGTTTCTAAATCATGGAGATCTTCAAATGGTCTCTAAATCATGAAAATAAGTAGCTACTTGTCTCTAAATCATGAATATCTTCAAGTGTTCTCTAAATCATGAAAATAAATAGCTTCAAGAATGCATATAGTTAATTAAGATCATGGTTGAAATTGTTCAAATGGATTATAGTTTGAAACGGTTCAAATGGTATCTACTTGTCTCTACTTATAAGTTTGATCTTCAAGAATCAAGATAGCTACTTGTTTCTACATTGAAAAATTTGAGACCTACGTAAATGAGATATGTACGCACTAACCATACTCGATCTCAAACATTCGGAGAACCACCAAGGTTGTTGTCGCTTGGGCCTCGTGCATGTGAAGATCCATCAGCATTAGATCCATGGCCTGATTGAGGCATCTGCATAGCGGGCATACCATTCTGGGTACAATAAGCCTACAAATTATGTTTGAGTGAAGATTAAGTACTGGTAGTAGAAGATTATGATTGAGTGAAGATTATGTATGTGTTTGGCAATTAAGGAACTAACCGCAAACATTGCAAAGCATTGACTAGTTTGTGCCAACACCGCCTGCTGCACCGCTTTTTGCATCCTCTCATCAGCTAGTCGCCTCTCCTCCGCCCTCTCCTCCGCCGCCACTCACCTCTCCTCCGCCCTCTCCTCTGCCCCCACTCGCCTCTCCTCCGCCAGTCGGGCCTGCAAAATATGGCATGGCAATTGCATCTTCAATCCAACAGTAAGTAAGAAACAAACATATATAGAAGGACTTGTATAGAATACCTCCTTCTCAACCATAGCTGGAGTCGAGCGTTTATATGTAGAAGATTTTGAGATACATAACCGAGCTTTGTATTCAGGGAGAGAGCTACGGGAGGAGCTAGGGAACATGCCTCCTGCAATTGCTTCCTTGCCATGTTTCCTGCCTTCTCCAGAGATCATGACCAAAGCGTGGTCAAGAGCCTCTGTTGTCACATCATACTCGGGCCCTTTCAACTCTTTTGCCACCCCATTAAATTTCTCCATCCGATCGTAGGCGGTCTTGCTGGAGTACGCGGATGCTGTGTCATTCCCATCGTAAGTTGTGGCTGTTCTGTACGGTGCCTTATGGGCCAAAGCATACGAGACGAACAGGTTGGGCAGTGGAGCATTATGGTGAGACGCCTGCAACCAAAGCAACATGATTAAGATTTCATCACAAGGATTGGCAACATGTATGACAAGAAAAAGCTTATGAAGAAATCCATAAGATATACCCAACGTTCACCATACTCCATAACGTTCAAGTTGCCTTGATGATGTGGTGGATCCAGCATTCCGGCTCGCCGATTTCTATAATCTTTGTTTTTCGCCCTGTACTCTTTGGAACACCAATAGTCCATGATCCACTCCCAACACTCCCCCTTATCGACACACCATCTCGGAGTAACCTAATTGATCAATTGCATCTCATATATGTCAAAAAGAAATTGAGTGCCAGCCTGTTGAGGAAATAACAAGCATGAATATGCTTTACCTGCATGTACTTGTCCTTCTCAAGACGGAGTCTCCTACCAGCTTTCTTATCAAGACTCTTATAGCCTTGAGTTGCCATATATTTGCGGACAGCTAAAGGGCGTGCCTCATGCATCAGATTATGCACAAGCTTCGGGCAATGTTTGTTGACAACTGCTCGTGCCTCCTCCAACTTTCCATCCTCGCATCTATAGAAATCCTGCAAATATAGAGAAAATTAGTTTGGTGCAGTAATTTTCAAACCTTTAAGTCTGAGGTTTCTTATAAAATCTAAATAAAGTAAAATCTGCTAGTTTATTTATAGTCAAAACAGGCAAATATAGAGACAATGGCTCCATCCCAGAAATCAAAAGGTTAAAAAGACCATCAGAGTTGATGACAATCAAGAGTTAGATAAGCAGAATTCGATCTATTATTATTAGGAATACCCATAAAGTCGATTCTAATCAATTGCCACTGCTCAATTTATAATCAATTATGATGCACTTCATAGAAGATACAATATACGGTGAACGCAGAAATTTCACCAAGAATTGAAGTATGTTTACACTAAGAATTAAACATTGTTGCTCAGAAATTTCATTCAATACAGATGATCAGATGCACATATTTCTTTGAATTGACAGGTCCAAAAATCAGGTTTATATATATGCACCCAGGTTCTATAAATATACTCTAGATACAAATAACACAATTAAGAAATACAGTATGCACGAGTGTTCAACGACTTCACCTTTCATGAAGTTCTTCTTGTCTTTTCTGAAATGATGGTCAAGACGCAAATGTTGTCTATGAAAATCGAAGCAAGAATACTTGCGACCATGCTGCAACCAACGGCACTTCATGCTTGCCTTGCACCTTGGGCATGGGAACCTCCCATGCACAGACCACCCCATGAAAAGTGAATATGCCGGTAAGTCATGAAATGAGTACTGGTACCAAACATGCATTGTGAAGTTCTTTTTGCTAGCAGCGTCGTATGTCCATATCTCGTTCACCCAAGCTTCTTTCAACTCATCTACCAGTGGTTGCATGTACACACTTATATTCTTCCCTGGATACTTGGGTCTTGGAATTATCAACGACAGGAACATGTGCTTGCGTTGCATTATGGCGCCGGGGGGGAGGTTGAGGGGAAAAACAAACACGGGCCAACAACTATATGTCTTTGACACCATACCAAACGGATTGAACCCATCGAGTCCGATGGCAACTCGTGCATTCTTTGCCTCTTTTGCTTTCTCATGATGTATGCGATCGAAACTGTTCCAAGCTTGGGCACAAGATGGATGTATCAGCATCGGTCTCCCATGATCATCTTTGTCTTGTCTTATCCCATATTTGTGCCATGTCATCTGTTTGACTGTATCTTCGTTCAAGTAAAGGCGTTGAATTCTTGGCAAGATTGGAAAATATCGAAGAACATTTGCGGGGACTTTGCTCTGCTTCTTCGTACCATCACTGAGGTCTCTCTCGACATACCTAGAGGCTTTGCACTTGGCGCAATACTTGTCATCGGCATACTCTTTCGTAAATAAGACACATCCGTTTGGACAAGCATGTATCTGCTCATAGGGCATCTTAAGTGCACGAAGGATTTTCTTCGCTTCATACCAACTTCTAGCCAGTTTGTGACCTTCGGGGAGAGAGCGACCCCAAGATGTCACCATCGAATTAAAGCAATCTCTGCTAATGTTGAACTGGGCCTTTATAGACATTGCTTGTGCAATGGCATCCAGCTGACATTGGTTTGTGTGGTCGTGAAGAGGTTGTTGTGAGGAATTCAACATTTCTAAGAAGGCCCTCACAGACTCCTCCGGTTCTTCCTCTGATCCCTATTCACGTGCATCGTTGAAGTCAGCTACAATGTCAACTATCCCGGTGCCATTGTTGTCGGTTCGCCGACGCACCACCTCCTCTCTGCTGCGTTCAGGCTCGCCATGAAGGGTCCACCGGGTATACGCACGCTTAAACCCATGCTTCTGCAGGTGCACACAATCGTCTTCTTCGACTGTTCTGTGCCATTGCGACACTTCAAGCAGGGGCACCAACTTTTTCTTTGGCCTCTAGCAAATGCTGCCTCCACAAATTCGTTGGTCTTCGTCACCCATTCAGTGGTCATGCCAGCCTGACTAGGGTGTCCAGTGTACATCCACTCACGATCATCCATACTGGTACTTGCACTAACAGTAGGGGCACCAAATTCATATTCATCAAGATATGTATAATGTAATTAAGACTAGATACACACCTAATTACCATTGTCATATTATTTACGCCATGATTTTAATTTTTTACCATACAAAAGGGAAACGTGCATCCATGGATTGAATCCTATCTCTAATAGGTAAAGATGGGTCCTAATCCCACCCGAGTACGTGTAGATTGGGTTCGTTTCCCGTGCTCTACTCCGGTCCTCGGCAAAATTTCGGCAGCACCTCCCCGCTGTTCTCCAGATACACGTCTCGACAACAAGCCGAGAGAATGTGCACCCGGAGAACAACGAGGTGGCGCTGACGAAATTTTGCTGAGGACCGAAGTAGAGCACGGGAAACGAAACCCAATCTACACGTACTCGGGCTGTCCATGGATAACATGGACAATTCGAAAGGACGACGGTTATAAATATGCAAAGACATGCATATTTATAGATGCCACCCTTTCGAACGGGAGACGCTTAGGTTACGAGACTTGACATGAAAATAAAATCTAGTGGCATCGGCACAACGAACGGAACGAAGCAAATAGGGGAGGGGGAGGATATGACAGTCAAGCTCACCCCGAGACCGTAGAGGCGGTAGTTGAACAACGATGGCAATGGCAACGGGACGGACAATGCTCCTCGAGGTGAAGAGAAAATCCCTGCACATGAAAAGCACCGGCACAACCAACATAAGCACTCGTGAAACAATCTGATAAAAACATTATCAACATCATCTCACAATTGACAACTATATATATATATATATGTGTGTGTGTAGAAAGACTAGACTCTCTGGCTTGTCTTCTCCAATCTAAGCATGTTGCAAAAAACTGAGCATTTAATTTCCTACGAGCATTAATCAAAAGTTGAAATTTTGCCTTGCAGAACAACCATATTATGGACAAGCACAAGGCTGCCTTATACTAAAAAATTTAGGCAGAAGAAAATGGAAAGCGATACATCCATCAGCAAATCATCCATACATCCATCTATGCATCCATCCTTACATACATCTATAAATCCATCCACATATACTGCAATCCATACATCTATTCATCTAAAAGAATACAAACAGAGATGGGGAGCGGTGCTCATCGTGGGGTGGGGCAGAGGAAGGCTTGGGGAAGAGGGGGAGGTGGTGCCCCACTTCGGTGGTGACCAGCGGCGGTGGATGCGCAGGAGGGAACCGACGGCGGTGCTGCCCACGGCAGCCGTGCCGCTAGGGCAAGGGAGGACGGCCCGGTGGCGGTCGCGCCATTGGAGGAGGACGGGTGGGCGGCGCAGTGGACAAGGGTCCCGACGGCGGCGCGGTAGAGGTGGGGACCAGCTGCGACGGCGCGGTGGAGGTGGAGACGGGCGGCCTCGGCGCGGTGGAGCTGGGGACGGGCGGTGGCGGCGGCGCTGTGGAGCCGGGGACGGGCGGGGATAACCTAGCGCGCGCGGTAGAGACAGGAATCGGGGATGATGCGGTCGGGTGGGGTTTTTTTCTTCTTAATTTCCATTAATTTGCCATTAGTGGGACCAAAAGGAGACGACAAAGCAAGGCTCGGTGCCAGGTTTTTTTTCTATTAGTTCGCCGTCCGTAGGACAGAAGGCAGATGGCAAAGCAACTGACTTTGCCGTCAGTGGATGACAAACACAGACGGCAAAACTGGGGCACCATTACCTACCGTCAAACTAGACACGTGTCCATCCTTTGCCGTCACCCAGTGAAACAACAGACGGCGAAGAGCCAGTTTCCCGTCTTGGTTTCTTTGCCGTCATCCTTTCGCTAGGTTTGCCGTCAGCCAGCGCGCTCACAGACAGCAAAGCGCAGATTTGCTGTTAGTCATACTTT
This sequence comes from Triticum aestivum, assembly GCF_018294505.1. Lineage (NCBI taxonomy): Eukaryota > Viridiplantae > Streptophyta > Magnoliopsida > Poales > Poaceae > Triticum > Triticum aestivum. The sequence goes on from NC_057810.1 coordinate 159,166,334, forward strand.
GACGTAAGCTCCTGACGACAAAACTTTCTTTGCTGTCTACCCCGACGAAATGCTGACGGCAAAGCCGCTCACTGACGGCAAACTAGCAGTTTCCTATAGTGCGACAAGCGTCACCGCTGGTGGGAGCCTCATCTTCTTGGCACTGGGGTCAGTCGACTCCATTTTCCTCGAGGGCGTTGCGTCGCGCTCACAGATTTGAGCAGAGTAATGAATGACGAGCCTAGTTGTAGTGCGAGTGAAGAAGAAGGGGAGTTGGGGTTTTTCTAAAGTAGTGAGGAAGAAGAGGAGGTGGTGTTTTGTGTACGAGTGAGGTGAGGACTTTGGGGGTACGAGTGGAGCGAGCTAACGTGAGGTGGGTGGGAGTGAGGAGGAAGAAGAGCACCCAGTTTTTTTGGGGGGCGGTGTGCTGGGTGTGGGTAGCGCCTCTCATTCAGTAAATATATGGGCTTTTGAATTGATTTTACTATTTACTAGGGTGGATGGGCTGTTTTGTCTTGGGCCCAGAGAAACAATTACTAGTAGTACAGTGGAGACACTCTACAGCTACCTAGAAAAACAATTACTACTAGTACAGTGGATACACTACCGCTTTGGCTCCTCCTAGGTCATCGAAATGTCTCCCTCTACTGAATGATCTTATACTTTTATTCACCAGCATGCGGGCCATGCAGCACGCGGGACCAAATGCCATCCACAAAATTAGAAGGCAGTATGCAGGCGGAGAGTCACCCCGGTCGTAGCGCGGCTGTAACGAGTTATCGTATCACAAAACCCCACCTACCCGCAGTCTAAGTTTGACGAACGAAGCAACCCTCATTTCACTCATCGCTGAATTCCCTTCTCCCTCACCGTCTTCAAGAAAGGCAACAGTCGCATCTGCCACTGTTCTTCTCTCCCAACAAAGGGAAGGTAAGAGGATCCGTGATGTTGGTATATTTTCGTTCAGAGAAAAAAAGAACTTTTGCAAAGAAGTAACCGATCCTCACTCTCTTTTTTGTTTCATTGTCATTGCGATTTTCTTTTCCTTTCAGTGGTCTCCTAGTATTCGTCAGTTTCATGATGGACCAAGGCGAACGAGGCAAAGATCTGCCGATATTGGAGCAGACGCGGGAGGCTGATCCTCACGAGACAGAGAGCTCCTAGAAGACGGAGGCAGCCACCGAGCCGACCCCAGATACGCTCACGGCCACTACTGAGATGCTCAATGCCCTGTTTGAGGTTACAGCCCTCGTGGCACTGCAGGAGCAGTTTTCCCCCTTCGAGGATGTGTCCCCCCCCCCTCGCGCTGAGCTGCCCAACGTGATTTTCTTCTTTGCCGATCTCGATTGTGGTTTTTCACCTAAGTATGTGGTGATGAATAATGCAAAATTTTATTAGCTTCGATGCCATGCTATACATATTGGTTTAAATAACTTGTGTTTCTTATACTAGAAAGTAATTCGGAAATTGTTTCTATTTCAATTAGAGCCCTGATGCAGACAAGGATTGTGTGGTTGCACATGTCCCTCGCTATGAGGCGGATGACCTGAATATACGCACTGGGAAAACAAAGTTCTTAGGTTGTTGGATCCTAGAAGGCATTTGCGCTTATACCAATGTCGAGTTGTATTCCAGCCTCACTGTTGTCAGGCGTGTTGTCCAGGGTGTACTGAAGCACAAGAAGTTCAAAGCTACTCCTTCATTTGTGAGGCATACTGTTCTTGTCATGCTTACGCAGCAAGATGATGTGGCATGCCTCCACAAACGAGTTTATGAGTGGCAAGGCCACAAGGATGTCTTCATGAAGGTTCATAGGATTGAGCTGCTGCCGGACGTCCTCGTTGATGTTCATGGCAAGGTCCATCTTGTGTCCAGCCCAAATTAGACCGAGGCATGAAATAGTTGCCCCAGCTAGTGTTTAATAGTAGTTTGGATTGTGTCTAATTATCTGAACCTTCACTACAAAAAAAGACACATCCGTGACATTTTGGGCCGAATGAAAAAAAATCTGTCATACATATGACACTTCTATGATGATAATTGTGAAAAAACCGGGTATCATCATAGATGTGGTAGGCTCCTACTTCTATGACAAAAAATCATGACAGAAAATGGGCTTTTCGTCCTGGGCGGGCCGGAGACGCAGCTGCATGACATTCTTTGGGCCGTCCATGACGGAAAAACCCTTGGTAGAAGAGAGTGGGAGGACAATTTCAGGGAGTTGCCGGTTACGGTGGGAGGTCGGGGACCGAGCGATGCCCGTTTCTCTCGTACACGTACGCGCGTGTGTGCGAGGCGTTAGCTCTAACTGAACCCAAGCGAGGCGTTGGGCTCTAACTCAACCCGAGCGATTGCACTATAGGCTACGTGTTACTGAACCCGAGCGATCGATCGATGGCTGTTAACTGAACCCGATGGAGTGATTCCTTCGCTACTGCTGCTAACTGAAGCCGATCGGTTGGATGGACAGTGAGCGTTGCGGGGGGGGGGAACAGTGGAGGGTGGCGTGCCTGGATGAACAGACCCCGTGGGTGGAGGGCTGGATGAACAGTGACGTGGAGGGTGGCCTGATGGAGGGGTGGTTGAAACAGTAGACGGTGGAGGGGTGGCCGTGGAGGGGTGGTTGAATAGGACCCCGTGGTGTGGAGGGCTGGATGAAAGTAAGACCGGTGGAGGGGTGGTTGAACAGTAGCCGTGGAGTTAGCGCATGGTGACGGCTGGATGAACAAGGAGGCCGTGGAGGCTGAGGAGGTGACGGTAGCTCCGTCTGAGGCTGGAGAGGTCGATCGGTGGAGATGAACAGTATCCGTGGAGTCCCGTTTTGCTGGTACGCCACACCCCTTCCGATGAATAGGACGCCCATTCGACCGTAGGAGGTCCGTTTCGTCCCCGTTTTGGCGGTACGCCACACCCCTCCCGCATGAACAGGACCCCCGTTTCGACCGTAGGAGGTCCGTTTCGTCCATTTTGCGGTACGCCACACCCCTCCCGATCAACAGGACCCCCTTTTCGACCGTAGGAGGTCCTTTCCTCCGTTTTGCGGTACGCCACACCCCTCCCAATCAACAGGACCCCGTTCTGAACGTAGGGGGTTCGTTTCCTTCGTTGTGCGGTACGCCGGGCCTCGTTTCCATCTCCTGTTCCGTCCAAGCCGGTTGGCTCCAACGCATTCCGTTGCCTCCCGATGAACATGACGCATTTCGTTGCCTCGCCATGAACACGACGCACTCCGTTGGGTCCCCATGAACACGACGACGACGTTGTTTCTCCGTTCTGACCCAGCCATGTATGTATGCGTGAGTAGGCGTTCGAGACCCTGCCTGTAAGTACGTGTGTGTCCGTATTTTCTTTTTTGCACCCTCACCGCTGTACGTACGTGTACATGCTACATGCGCGCTTCTACATCGACACGTGCACGCCTGTACTACGACACGTGCGTTCCTCTACATCGACCAGTATGTACGTACACTTTCGCGACCAGAATGACAACGCTACGTACGCTTTGACCAGGTCGGTCCCGACTGTCAGGCACTTCTTGCCTGCGAAGATGTAGCTGGTGGGTCCCAGCAGTCAGGGGGGCGAATCATTTTGGTTTTTTTTGCCCGGACGCACTTCCTTGCGTGCGAAGATGTAGCTGGTGGGTCCCAGCAGTCAGGGGGGAAACATTTTTTCGTGAAATACTGGTGGCCCGTCCGGTGGGTCCCTATAGTCAGGTGGAGGAATAATTATTTTGTGCGTAATGAGGAGGCACTTCCTTGCGGCCGCCGTGGACCCAGCTATCAGCCTCTCCACGCATAGTACTCTTCCGATGGAAGTCAGTTGTTGACCACATTGACCACGCCGCGCCGAGAGCACCACGGCGGTGGACGACGACGAGGCCAAGGAAGGGGACGATGTGGAGCCGGGGAAGACGCAGCAGTGGATACCAACGCGAAGAGGAGTACGAGGATGAGGCTGCCGTCGCCGCAGAATAACAGAGGGTGTGGGTGAGTAGAGGGATGGCCTGGCCAACAGTGGGAGTAGTAGGGGGCGGTGAGGCCTCCGCCGCATCACAGCCGGCCACGGGAGGCAGGAGCACGAGGCACGACTGGCGCTGGTTTGGGCGCCTGGAGCAAGAAGACCAGAGGTTGAAGAAGCACTACGGCCGTTGGATGGACATCGTACGGTCACTAGAGCTAGAATCGTGCATATTATTGACTAAGTTGACAAAGCCCTCCGTCCCCGTCAAGTTAGTAGGCCGACAAGTCAGCCTGCCACTATACTGGGTCCCAGCTAACAGGCGGAGTATTCATTTTTTTGTGTGTAATAAGGAGGCACTTCCTTGCGTGCGAAGATATAGCTGGTGGGTCCGAGCTGTCAGCGGTGGTAACGTTTTTTCGTGAAATATAGAGGCCCTTTCGGTGGGTCCCGGATGTCAGGTGGAGGAATCATTATTTTGCGCGTAATAAGGAGGCATTTCCTTAGGTGCGGCCTTGGACCCAGCTGTCGGCCTCTCCACGTACAGTCCACTTCAGATGCATGTCGGCCGTTGACCATGTTGACCAGGCCGCGCCGAGAGCACCAGGGCGGTGGAAGACGGCGAGGCCTAGGAAAGGAATGACACGGAGGCAGGGAAGACTTGGCAGTTGTTTCCCACGCGGAGGGGAGTACGATTGTATGAGGGTTTACTGGTTCGTCTGCCGTCGCCGGAGAATAACAGCAGGTGTGGGTGAGTAGAGGGATGGCTAGGCCAGCGATGGGAGTACGGTGGGGTAGTGAGGCCTGCGCGGCAGCAGAGCCGACCGCGGGGAGGGGGGAGCAGGCAATCCAGTCGGCGCTTGTTTGAGTGGCTGGAGCAGGAAGAGCAGAGATTGAAGAAGCACGATGGCCGTTGGATGGCAATTCAACAGTCACTGCTTGTGCGTCAACCTTTTTTTTAGGAAAGCCTCAAATATGTGGAAAACAGCATAAACCCATCTGCCATTATTTCTAATAATTTACAGCCCATTTTCTAATTCTTAAGGTTTTTTTGGAGCCCATATTCTTTTTGTTAGCATTACAACCCATACTGTGGCCACGGTTAAAAAATTATACGAAATTTTGCATATTTCGGTGCGGTCCGAACTGTTTTTAATCCCGAAATTTCGACTCGCATTCAAACTGATTTTAAAAATAAATGTATATCAATATAAAATCCAACAAATTCTCCACGCATAAAAATTAATGTAATTTAAAATCTCGAAATGAAAAAAAGATATTTGAAACTAATTACCGTTTTGATGTGTTTTAAAAATGTACAGCCCATTTCTCATTACTGATGGGCCATTTTCTCGGCCAGCCGAATGAAAGCTCTCCTCATCTTGAAAGATTTGCAGCCCAACAAGCCTGTAGCTGGTGGAGTCCGAACTGTTGTAATCCCGAAATGATAAACATTTTTTTAAGAACTTATTGATTTGCCAAAAAAATCGTTTTGTCTTTGTGAGCAAATAAGACATGGGACAATTGAGTTGGTTTAAGGGACAACCAGTGGTAAAAAAATCAGCGCTGGGTGGGAAAAACAACAAAAATAAGGATGTAAATATGAAAAGGGAATTTCATGTGTTTTCAATATAATGATACGTGTATATGAACTAGTAAAACTATAGGTAGAGATTAGAAAACGGATGTAGGACATGTGTTTCAAGAGGAAAATAGAACGTGGTTGTGTGTTTGATTCAGTAAAAAAAAACTTCCTGCGGATGTTGTAAGACAAAATATATCTAACGCTGGCGAGCCAGAGGCTAGTAGATACCTGCTAGATCTTTGTGCCCCATTGTCGTAATGGGCTGGGCCTGTTAAAAACAAAACCAACCCTGGGCAGTCTGCAGTCCAGTTGAAACTTGCTCGACCTGAAAAAACAATATACGTGCTCAATAAATGAGAGAATTCTGCAAGTACAGACTGATAACTGGGATGCAGCATGGATATTGTTTTCTTATCGTGATAATAAGTGCATGCACTTGTTTCGAAAAAATTGGAGAACTGGGAATTCGAACGACGGGTGCTTATGCTACCCATCAAATAAAAATCAGGTGCCTGAAAATTCGCTTCGAAACAAATGATTCAGCTTTATATCCACGCCGACCCTCGGCATCATGGTTGGAAGCAAATGCAAGTTCATACCAAAAGATTGTTAACAACAATACCAACTTGCGGACAACAAGGTAGTACAACTACCAATACCTAACTAACTTATAATCTTTTTACTCCTGGCCCTAGTGTTCGTCTGGTAGAAAATCTTGTAGAGGACCAGTTCCCGCTCCTTCTCTTTCTCTACGTCCCCGAGGTGGTACTAGTGCATCACCTAGTTGGTCGTCTGCTGGTTGAAGTTCTTGTTGGTGTTCAGCACCAGAACCTTTTTTGCTGCCCGTCTACCGGCCGTTGACCATCACCGGCAAGGTATTGCCGGTCTTGTGCCACATCGCGTGCATGCCGCACTCCGACTGTATCTTGCGACGCATCCACGTGCCCCTTTTGAACGCCCTGGAATTGCGCTGGAAGAATTGCTTCCTTAGGCCACTCAGTGTGATACTTACAGTATTGGGGAATACAGGTTTTAGTGTACGTAGTTGGCATTTTCATAACATCTTTGGCATGTTGCAGTCACTTGTTTCACTTTTTATTAACTGTCAAATTGTAATTGCTTCACCAGGACTGCGTCTAAAAACAAAAATAGATCTATAAACAAAGGAATATGTTTGTGCAAGTAGACGGCCGATCGGTGTCTTACCTGGAAGTTTCTCAGGTTGGGTGTAGCATATGCTGTGCTCGCTGTCGATGGTTGGTATGAGCAAATCGATGAGAGACTTAAATATCACGCTGTAACCTCTCACTTTGGCCTCAAGGTGCTCGATCAGCTCCTGATCCATAGGATCGAACTTGACGCCAGCCGGCAGCACCGGCCAATCCTTCTTCGACTTGCATCGGTAATTCTAGTTATATGGTACTCAATGTATGATCAATCGACTGTTTTAAGTGAATGATGAAAGATTTCGACAGATAAGTGGTACTCCAAATCTGAAGTCCAGAATACCCGAATATGCCGCCAGGATTCTTGTGTCACCTCACGCGCAGCGTGTTGTCACGTCAATTCAATGTGTGGACATGATGAATAATTTGACCGACTTATACTAGTACTGCTACTGTACTACTTACTAGTCGTATTTAGTGTCACAATTTATACATAGGTTTAACTAACAAGTACGCACTTGAAGCCTAACTGATATGTATATATGTATATATATATATATATATATATATATATATATATATCTTCTGCACAGCATCTCCATCATCATTATTAGTACATCCTATGCAGATGAGTTAGGATGCACTTGATCCCAGGAAGGTATCTATCCTTCAAACCAGAGGAGTGCTTCAAACTAACAACAGTACATAATATCCAACAAAAGAGGGTCGTGCTACAACAGCAGAATACATGGCTCAGTATAGATATCAGCACGAAACAAGTTGTGCATATTTGATGTTGGCATGAACCACATCACCGCATGTCAGGTTTGCAAAAGCCATCCATCGCATGGAAGCTTGATGCCTTTCACACACTAAAGATTACCTGGAAACAAGATGTGTCGACGACTCTCTGGATATGGTGATTCATGAAACCCATGGTATGATGTGTAAACACAGCCCCCCCTCGCGAATGGAAGTTGCATAGCACAGTAATCATCGCTAATGATATGATCGATGATTGGTTGGATGATCGGATAATTGAGCCCGAGGAACAAGGAGTGGTTTCCGAGGCTGTAAACCCGCCTCCAGTTGAATACGCCTGGCCCAACAGAGCTGGGATCTTTCTCGAACACGAAGCAGCCATAGCCATCAATGTCACGAACGCCCCATGCATTGTACTGCATGTGGTTTGATGTAATGGTTTGGTCAATTTGGTACGTGCGAATGAGCATCAAATGACCGCCGTCAGCTGAACGAGCGATAAACCACCACCCATCAGCTGGTATGATTCCAGGTCCTGAAATCATGAAGGCCAGCGCATTTGTGTCTGCTTCAACAATTCAAATTGGAGACCAAAAGGACAAAAATAAACAATCATGTTCAGAGGATGTGTGGAATTAAGATTATTATAACAGTGACACATATCATAGACAGAGAATTGCAATGCCGTGGTCATAATCATACCCCAAGTTAAAAAATAATAAGCCAATGGCTTTCATATTCTAGCAACATGTCATGGTTCAAACATCATGTAACAATGAGAGGAAAACAGCTATGACAGCGCCTACTCATATTCTACCATAGCACTTACTACTATTGTTCTCATATCAACTCTAAGCAATAACATGCATTGTTATAAAAATCTTGTAAACGAGAGTAACATATAGCAATCATGATGTTATGCTCATAATATGTATTCTAACAATCATTAGATGCCAATTGTTCTCATACCAACTCTAACAGTAACATGTGTGTTCATAAAAATCTAGGAAATGAGAGGAACACATAGCAATGATGTGGTTATAGACATGCTATGCATTCTAAATTTGTAACAAATGAACAGGCAGTCGTATTCATAAGGTAAAGATGAGATGAGATAGAACAATTACACGACGATAGATTCCACCAGTATAGGAAACCAATCTGTGCGTCGACCGCGTAAACGATGCCATCATGCACTATAGCATCAGACAGAAATGTTGCCTCCACAGGATTGATGATGAGCCATAACCATGTATGGCGACCGGATTCCAGATAGACTAATCCCATGTTCAACAAGGCAATGAGCTTGTAATCCATGTAGTCTTCTGATGGTGTGGGCACTTTGCAGATTACAACTTTCTGCAAACAGAGGTTGAGCCAAAAGCTTGACGCGTCTCGTGCGTAGTAGGCAAGAGTGTCCGGCGGGCCACGAGGCTTGATGTCAGTGGTATCCTACGATGGAAGGGTGATCTCTCGCTGGGTGTAGATATCCACGAGATGCCACGGACTACCGGTCTAGTGGATGTGGACGATCCAGTTGGCCTTCATGCCCGCCGAGTAGTGGCCGCGCATGAAGGACAGGTGGATGGGTAGTGGTAGCATGTCGAGGGGCACCACGGCAACCTCTGTAGGATCGTCAAGTCGGTTCCTGGGCTACCTGCAAGGATCGGGCATCAGCAAGCAGGGTGTCTTGAAAAGAGCCGGCCGGTTGCAGACGAGTAGACGGTACAAAGACACCGAGCATTCGGCCAGACGGACAGTGCTGAGTAGGTCCATACGACTACAGATCTGCTCCAAGAGAACATCGGGGAGGGAATTCCAATCGCGTCTCTGCGTGTCAGTCGGTTCTGCAATTTGGGTTTTCGGTGCCTGCGAGCCAGCGGGGAAGTGGATTCTGGCGGGCGAGCGAAGAAGCTTCTCCTCGTGTGGCCGAGCAGTGAGCGGGGGGATATGGTACGCACGAGCTACCAAGGAAGTTGGCGCGGGTGGGCGAGCAGTGAGCGGGGGTAAATGGTGTGCGGCCGACGATGGGGAAGAGAGGAGGAAGAAGAAGAGAGGAGGAAGAAGAAGAGAGGAGGAAGAAGAGTGCAAGACGGGGAAGAAAGTGCATTAAATCTCAATTCTACTAGTACTACTACCAGGATATACCGTCCTTTAGAGTGTAAATAGTTACACCGATGACATGTGGGTCTACCACAAGAGGGCCCATATGTCAGTTAATGGAGGACAGAGGTGCGTAGGTGTATTTACGGAAGCGTGCTCTACTGGAAAACATGATGGCAGTACTGGGTAAGGCTGATTTAGTAACAACAACACGCTGGTTCAGCTTATTAATTACATGTCCCATCTGCTACAACGTGTATTGTCACTTCACTGTGAAGACTAGTTGAATAGTTCTCTCTGACCGAGATGGGGAATAATTGATCGCGAGGACTTCCTTTCTACAGTATCCCTATGCCTCTACGCTCACTTCACTCATTTTTCTCTGTACCTAGTCACTTGTTGAAATATGTAGAAAGAAAAATACTCTGTATTTGGGAACAGAGGGAGGATTTTACTCCGTACTATTTGGGAACGGAGGGAGTATCACCATATGGAGGGAACAAAGGAAGCTTGAAATATGAACATGTCAATGGTAGGGAGTAAGCCCCATGCAGGCATGCATGCATGCAACATGCAACACTCACACATACACATGGATGCACACAACACTCACGCACCCATGCGGCACACAACACACGACGCAACACACATAGCTCACGCTCAAGTGCTCAACCTACTCCCTACGTTCGTGAAAGACTGTACATTTTGAGATTTACCCATTGACCAGGGCATAATTAACGCCCAAAAGTAGCAGACTTATGTGTGCATGCGACCATTGAGATAAGAAGATTAAATGAAGGACGTTGCATGCTGTAATTAAGGATACACATGTAGCCTATACCTACAACACGAGTTGGTGCATTAGTCAATCAATATCGATTTAGATTAAAGGCTAAATGCATTGGAAGTGTAGATGTACATTATGTACCACACTCTTTGTTTTGTAGCCGATGTACACACTTTGTTGGAAGACCGAGGGAGGACACGTGCATGCACTCACATACACAGCCAGGGCGGTTCGCGCGCAAGGGCTGGACTCGTGTCGCGCCTGCGTAAAGTTTTGTTTAACTGATTTCTTTGCTCTGCCAACTGACAGGTGGGACCCAGAAACCAGGTGACAATTTAACCAGTCAACAAAGTGCCACGTCGACTATGTGACCGGTCAGTAGGGTGCAATACGGTGCTCTATGATGAGCTAGTGATCGTATAATTGCCGCAAAACTATATAGAGTGACCGTAAAGAGCGTATTGTTACATATGTTGAGCGCCAATGTATTTTTCTCGTTTCAAATTAAGCCATATTAATCGGAAAGGACACAGTATGGACTACTACTAGTACTAGTACTCCTTTGATGTGTCCCGTCAATTCGCCGAACGAGGAGAAGCTTGCTTACTACGCCTCTCCCTCGCCCACGCGCGCGGTGGTTCACAGGATGAGGAGAGGGTTTTGACTACAGCGCCCTCTCCCTCTCCCTCCCTCTCCCTCACCCTCGCCCTCGCCCTAGCGGTGGACGTGCAGCAGTTCAATCGGTGTGAGATTGCTAGAAGCATATTGTACTGTAGTATCATCATTGTTGGACCTTCCAAAGAGGCGAAGAGCCAAGTGCAAGGTTCACACGAGTACGAACTGTTGAACCTCCCTAAGAGGCAAAGATCCAAGCGCAAGGTTTTATAGGAGTTGTCGTCCTAGTAGGAGTGTAGTACAACTATAGCGAACGATGCTACTGTATGATGCCGCCACGTCACGTATATCCAAAGTTGTGCCACCTTTTTTTCTCAAAGAGCATGTTGGATCCCGTGCAACAACCACACAAGTTGCACGTACACATAACACATTTACTAGTAATAAATTCTAAAGGACAAATGCCAGTATGCCACACAAGTTCATCTCCAATTCATGTGATAAATTTGTGCACGACTAGTCTACATATATTCACAACGCTACCGTTCACAATTACCGTACTCCACTTACACGTTATAGATGGGCTACATGCATGTCCTCCTCCAGGTTCCAGTCCCAGGTGTTCTTCATGGATGGCACGATCCATAGCGGTGGGCAATGGGAATCATTGTCGCAGCTTTCTAGTCCGGTTCCACACGATGGAGACTCATCCAAGCTGAAGCGGCATAAATCAGGGATAGCGTGTCCCTGCATGTCGTTCATCCGGCGGTGCGCAATGAAGACACAACCATGCTTCATGAACGGCAGGGCTTCCGTGTCGTGCATGGAAGGTGGCATCCGCTTCATAATGGGGTAGCTGTCCCCGATGAAAAGCGAGTACTCTCCAAGAGTGTTCCTCGGCACCCACGTAGCATCACGGGGGTCGAACCCGGCGCCGTTCTCTGGTACACGCGGCATCCCATATCTGGACACATGGTGACGTACATAGTTAAGGTCCATGCATAATAATGTTGTGCTCAAATATGGCGGTCAGTAATACTGTGCAGCAAATAGAACTACTCCGGTATAGAGGAAGTAAAATAACCGTATTATTATATATAGCCACTCTTGGCTACATGGATGAGATAGTAAGACATGGAAAAACAAAAATGGTGGCAGCTAGTGGGTTCAAGTCTTCAAGGGCCTAGCTAGCTATACGCGTCCTCCTAGGTAAAAAGTACTCCTACTAGTACAACTACCTCCATCCGGATTTATTGGTCCCCATTGTGTTTCGTGCCAAATTTTGACCATAGATTAAACTAACAAAATGTTCACGCATGTCACGAAACATTATATTTTTGAAAACTATGTTCAAATACGAATCCAATGATATAATTTTTCTTGACATGCATTAACATTTTGTTAGTTAAATCTTTAGTCAAAATTTGACACAAACTACAAAGGGGACCTATAACCAGGATGGAGGTAGTACTAAGTATACTAGTAGTACAACAATGAAAGAGAAGGTGAGAGGGTTAAAAAATGGAATACCTGGGTAGATGGTGACGGTCCGATCGTGGTAGATTGTGTGACCATGTTGCACATCAGTGGTACCATGGGTAATGACTGCTAAGATAGTTGATCCCAATATGCCAAAGTCAGCTACAAGGTTCCAGGTTAGACCGAATCGCGGATGCAAATGCACATCCAGGATCGGCGATCTTATTTTGATCGGGGGATGACTGGTCCCTGCAAAATAATGGAGTACCGTTAGGGATGCAAATGATGGTTTGTGCATTCCGTTTGTAATCTCCCGTACAGTAGGATGGCAACCAGATGAAACAAGTCCCCCGGCTTGTCTCCACGAAAATGCGGCCTAGATGGCGCACGACGTCTTGGAATGTGTAGGGGTACAAATCTTCCGTCGCCAACATGCGCCAGCCTCTGCCGTTACTGCGTCTTGCGTTGATGGCAATCCTTATGTCGAACACCATGATGAGATAGTAATCATCGTAGCCGTGTCTCTTTGTCGGTGGGTCCGCAATTGCTATCTTCTTCAATCTCATGTAGGCATCATCATACGTATTCAAGCCCAGCCAGTCCGGAAGGCCGATTCCAATGGTGGAGAAGGGGTCTACCGGAACGGCCGCACTGTTGTGGATGTTGTGCAAAATGATGGTGGTATCCGGCCGGAGGTATGCCAGCCAATCTTTGTTGGCACCGACCAAGACCTATATATAAGACGGTGGGTACGGAGAAATTACGGGATGGAAATGGAATAACTAAGTACTACATGATCAATCTCCATTATTGACATGCTCATCGGACAAAATCCGACTACCTCTCAACGTCGGCAACTCTAGCGGAGTCAATGTGCAACAATGGCCAGGGAGTGGTGGACTGTTCGAAGGATTGTCCCATAGAAGAAACTTCTCCTCGAGGACGCATGGAAGACCAACAAGCATGGCCTTTTCCCAAGCCTGTTTAAGCAGCGTCTTGAAAAAGTTGGTGCAGGAAGCACCGAGTCTTGCGGGGGTGAGGACGTCGGAGCGGCGTGCGATTTCTCCCAGAGGATCGTCGTCCAAGGTCTCCCAGCCCCGACGAGTAGGAGAACCGCCTGGCGAATCCATGGGAGCAGCGACGAACTGCCTTCTCTTCGGGGGGAGGGTTACTGGCGAGGAGGAGATAAGAGCGTAGTAACCGCAGGGCCTCGTCCCTTCCAACTGTAGATCATTCCTCAGTGAATGGGTGAAGCTATTATTTAGTACTTGTACTAGCGTTATGGAATGTTATGGGATTGCATTATACTGTAAATAATAGCACTAGAGAAATTTTTGGCACTAGGTAGTAGCTTTTGGCGTGGATTAAGAAATTTTGGGTATGTTTTTGCCATTTTTGGTACACGCCAACTAGTGTCAAAAAATGTCTTACATTATGTGACGGAGGAGTACGTACTCGTACTGTAGCAGTACCAGTACTACTTTTCTCAACTAGTAGTGCGATGTACTGTACTTCTAGTCTATTCTAGTATAGTGCACCAGTCTTGAACTCTTGAATCTCAGGGCCAAGGAGCTACAGTTGGAGGTGGAGGGTACTACTGTTCTCTAGAACCATCGTTGTACTATCAATGCAGGGGAAGTACACCTGCGTAGTGGCCTAGTGGGTACTCTCGGTGCTATATTCAGCCGCTCCTCTCACGTAGGAGTAGCTGGCCTACTCAGCCGCTCCTCTCACGCACACACAAGCAGCCTGTTTATCAGCGACGGTTACTGCGGGGGCAGAACATTTGAGTTATTTGATACAGTGAGACTAGGATTTTCGCTTCCATTTGTGGACGTGTAATGGATCTCGTCGAACTTTGTTAGTAGTTCCTTCTTTATGAATGAGATGAAGAAAAGCATTTGCCTCCATTTAATAAAAACACGTCAAGAGGAATTTTTTTATAGTAGAGCCGATAATGGAGTGAAGTCCATGCGTGCAACGCCACAAGCTACAGAGTAGTAGTAGAGCACTTTACGTACGGAGCCATATTGCACAGTTCCCAATGCCCCGCCAGGCTTTTCCAGCTCCTCGGGATTAATTGGGAGGCGCTAGTTTAAATATGCTACTAGCTAATGAGGAAGCTGCAAGCGAGGTGCGGCTAGGGTGAGCACGCGAGCCACGGGATGCTGGGAAGGAAAACCCGTTCACGTGGCTAGGCTGTCCAGTGCACCTAGATTGTGGGGCCGCACGTCCGTTCGACTTCAAAACTCAAACTACCCGTGTAAAATATGGCTCGCAACAAAGTGTAGTAGTACTATTTTTTTAAAGGCCGCTGTGTGTTCGGCCAGGATCGAACCCACAAAACGAGGTATACACTCCCGCGACCACTAGTAGTACTCGTTGGAGTACAACGAAACCTAGAATCGCCTTTTGTCGCTAGTAGTACGTACATTGTTCCTTACAATAAACCCCTAATAATGCAAGAAACCACTAAAATGCCAAGAAACTACTACTACTTGCATATGTGGCAGACTTAAGATAAGACTACCTTATCAACCATCGTACATGCTCTTACCAACAGAAATCCTCGAGTGACCTCCTACCTCCGGCCCATCCACCTAGTCATCCTCGGCCATGGGACGCAGCTACCACCGCCGGTAGAAGGCGAGGTCAAAACCGCCGGTGGTGCGGAGCCCATGTTGCGGCAGCCCGGATGCCAGCTCCGTCCGGCGCTTGCAGCCGCTAGCTAGCCAAGATAGCTCCGTCCAGCTGCTTGTCTGCAAGGTTCGCTAGCTAGATTGGCACGGTAGCACGGTGGCTTGCTCGCATGCGCCGCCCTCATGCCAGCCATCTGGCTCGAGCGAAGGCCAGCGCGGCGGCTTGCTCGCTTGTGAGTCATGCTCGGGCCAGCCTGCCAACCCGTGCGGAGGCCAGCGCGGCGTCCGGCCCGTCCGGCGGAGCGGCGACCAACTCGCTCATCACCGACGCCACCGACGAACACGCATCAGTACTGTTTGAAGTGATGTTTAGGAAAAATAATAATTTGAGGGGGAATAACAGGATAGAAGGTCAGATGTGGGTCCCTCGTGTCAACGGTCAAACAAAATGTGTTGGTTTAAGCTGCCTCGTCAGCACGGACGTGTGGGCCAGCCCTGTCATAAATGGGTTTAAACGAACCTAATCGGTAGGAGTACTAGGTAGTAGTTTTTGGCGTGGTTTAAGAAATTTTGGGTATGTTTTTGCTATTTTTTGTACAATAGATTCTTCCTAGGGCTGGTTGAAAGTGGTAGTTTTTTGTTAAATACTCTACATATTGTAAGTAGGAGTGAAAGTTAAGCTTTGGAAGCCAATAAGCAAGGATAGTTACATAGTGCATATGTGTACATGATTGAAAGTAAATATCAACCATGAGTGACTAATATCTTGATGGAAAACTCGAAACTATGGAATACTAGGAAAAAATGCATGGTTGGAAATAGTAGCAATGTTCATGTCCGTTGCAATGAATCATAATTAGAATAATACTTATTCACAAACTTGGTACAAAACACTCTAATTTTGATATACATATGTTTCAATTAGAATATATTCCTTGGGCTGCTTTGGTGAGGTCAGGGAGGGATGTGGTTGGTTTTAAGATACTAATTATGGGTTTTTCTGCAAATTGGTAGACAAGTGGGATGTTGGTGAGAAAAGGCAACAACTTACCTCACAATCGTTAGATGTAGATCTAATGGTCAGAAACGACGGATAGCAGATACACCAGCATCACCAACTTAGTCTTGTGTAGGAGTACTAGCAAGATCCGTGCATTGCACGGAACATCAAGATGCATTGTTTTTATAAAACACTTGTTGTGATTGACCCTTGCGGGAGTAATCCCATGTGTAAACACTAATGATATCTCAAGAAATATGAGATAAGGTGAAGAGGAGTGGGGTGTGGTAGTGGTTGGTAGTCGGACTGAGTGGAGGCATGGGGATTGACGACGCCAGCAGCGACCACTGATAACCCACAAGTATAGGGGATCGCAACCATTTTAGATAAGTAAGAGTGTCAAACCCAACGAGGAGCTAAAGGTAGAATAAATATTCCCTCAAGTTCTATCGACCACCGATACAACTCTACGCACGCTTGACGTTCGGTTTACCTAAAACAAGTATGAAACTAGAAGTACTTTGTAGGAGTTGTTGGATAGGTTTGCAAGATAATAAAGAGCACGTAAATATAAACTAGGGGTTGTTTAAGATAAAGAACCAATAAAGTAAATATTAGTAGAGAGCTTTTTGTTACGAGAAAGTTATTTCTCCCTAGGCAATCGATAACTAGACCGGTAATCACTATTGCAATTTTATTTGAGGGAGAGGCATAAGCTAACATACTTTCTCTACTTGGTTCATATGCACTTATGATTGGAACTCTAGCAAGCATCCGCAACTACTAAACATCATTAAGGTAAAACCCAACCATAGCATTAAAGTATCAAGTCCCTTTTTATCCCATACGCAAACAACCTACTTACTCGGGTATGTTCTTCTGTCACTCACACCACCCACCATAAGCAAATCATAAACATATTGCAAACCCTACAGCAGGGATCCCTCACGCTTGCCCGACACGGAGAGCACCATAGGACAACACCAATAATAAAACATGCAACTCAAACCAATCACGATCATCAATTAACCCATAGGACAAAACGGATCTACTCAAACATCATAAGATAGCCATACATCATTGGGGAATAATATATAGCATTGAGCACCATGTTTAAGTAGAGATTACAGTGGGTAAGAGAGAGGTTACACCGCTGCATAGAAGGAGGAAGAGTTGGTGGAGATGTTGGTGAAGATCGCAGCGGTGTTGGTGAAGACCACGGTGATGATAATGGCCCTCGGCAGCGCTCCGGCGCCACCGGAAGCAAGGGGGAGAGGGCCTCCCTTCTTCTTCTTCTTCCTTGAACTCCTCCCTAGATGGGAGAAGGGTTTCCCCTCTGGTCCTTGGCTCCCATGGTTTGGGAGGGGCGAGCGCCCCTCTGAGGTTGGATCTATCTCTCTGTTTCTGCATTCTCTGATTCTACCCCTTCACCGTTTCCTTTATATCTGGAGATCCATAACTCCGATTGGGGTGAATCTTTTGCCCAGATCTTTCTCATAAAATTAGCTTTCTTGCGCCAAAAGAAGAGCGTCAACCGCCTTACGGGTGGACCACGAGGGTCAGGGGCGCACCTAGGGGGTAGGGTGCGCCCCCCTACCTCGTGACCACCCCGGACACCGTTTCGCGTTGATTTCACTTCCCAAAAATCATAAATATTCCAAAAAAAAATCTTCATCCGTTTTTATCCCGTTTGGACTCCGTTTGATATTGGGTTTCTGTGAAACAAAAAACATGCAACAGACAGGAACTGGCACTGGGCACTGGATCAATATGTTAGTCCCAAAAAATAGTATAAGAAGTTGCCAAAAGTATATAAAAGTTGGAGAATATTGGCATGGAACAATCAAAAATTATAGATACGATGGAGACGTATCAGTATCCCCAAGCTTAATTCCTGCTCGTCCTCGAGTAGGTAAATGATAAAAAAGATAATTTTTGATGTGGAATGCTAACTTGCATTATCTTGATCATATGTCTAATCATGGCATGAATATTAAGACATGAGTGATTCAAAGCAATAGTCTATCATTTGACATAAAAACAATAATACTTCGAGCGTACCAATAAAGCAATCATGTCTTTTCAAAATAACATGGCCAAAGAAAGTTATCCCTACAAATCATATAGTCTGGCTATTGCTCTATCTTCATCACACAAAGTATTTAATCATGCACAACCCCGATGACAAGCCAAGCAATTGTTTCATACTTTAATAATCTCAAACTTTTTCAACTTTCACGCAATACATGAGCGTGAGCCATGGACATAGCACTATAGGTGGAATAGAATATGATGGTGGGGGTTATGTGGAGAAGATAAAAAGGGAGAAAGTCTCACATCAACTAGGCGTATCAACGGGCTATGGAGATGCCCATCAATAGATATCAATGTGAGTGAGTAGGGATTTACATGCAATAGATGCACTAGAGCTATAAGTGTATGAAAGCTCAAACTGAAAACTAAGTGGGTGTGCATCCAACTTGCTTGCTCATGAAGACCTCGGGCATTTGAGGAAGCCCATCATCGGAATATACAAGCCAAGTTCTATAATGAAAATTCCCACTAGTATATGAAAGTGAAAGTATAGGAGGCTCTCTCTATGAAGAACATGGTGCTACTTTGAAGCACAAGTGTGGTAAAAGGATAGTAACATTGCCCCTTCTCTCTTTTTCTCTCATTTTTTTGGTGGGCTTCTTTAGCCTCTTTTATTTTTCATAAAGTCTGGAGTCTCATCCCGACTTTTGGGGGAATCATAGTCTCCATTATCCTTTCCTCACTGGGGCAATGCTCTAATAATGATGATCATCACACTTTTATTTACTTACACCTAGAACAAAGATATGACTCTATATGAATGCTTCCGGCGGTGTACCGGGATGTGCAATGATCTAGCATAGCAATGACATCAAAAAACGGACAAGCCATGAAAACATCATGCTAGCTATCTTACGATCATGCAAAGCAATATGACAATGAATGCTCAAGTCATGTATATGATGATGATGGAAGTTGCATGGCAATATATCTCGGAATGGCTATGGAAATGCCATGATAGGTAGGTATGGTGGCTATTTTGAGGAAGATATAATGAGGCTTATGTGTGATAGAGCGTATCGTATCACGGGGTTTGCATACACCAGCGAAGTTTGCACCAACTCTCAAGGTGAGAAAGGGCAATGCATGGTACCGAAGAGGCTAGCAAAGATGGAAGGGTGAGAGTGTGTATAATCCATGGACTCAACATTAGTCATAAAGAACTCATATACTTATTGCAAAAATCTACAAGCCATTGAAAACAAAGTACTACACGCATGCTCCTAGGGGGATAGATTGGTAGGAAAAGACCATCGTTCGTCCCCGACCGCCACTCATAAGGAAGACAATCAATAAATAAAATTGTGCTCCAACTTCATCACAAAGCGGTTCACCATACGTGCATGCTACGGGAATCACAAACCTCAACACAAGTATCTCTAGAATCCACAACCATCCACTAGCATGACTCTAATATCACCATCTTTATATCCCAAAACTATTGCAAGGAATCAAACATATCATATTCAGCGATCTACAAGTTTATGTAGGATTTTATGACTAACCATGTGAATGACCAATTCCTGTCATCTCTCTAAATAGATATAAGTGAAGCAAGAGAGTTTAATTCTTTCTACAAAAGATATGCCCACGCTCTAACAAATATAAGTGAATCAAAAGAGCATTCTACAAGTGGCGGTTGTCTATTATGAAGAGAAACAGGCAATCCAAACTTCAAATGATATAAGTGAAGCACATGAAGCATTCTATAAAGCCATACTCAAAAGATTTAAGTGAGGTGCAATGAGCATTCTATATATCAACCAAGGACTATCTCATACCATCATGGTGCATAAAAGAAAATTGAAAACTAAATGCAAAAGACGCTCCAAGACTTGCACATAATGCATGAACAAAACGAATTCGAAAACATACCGATACTTGTTGAAGAAAGAGGGGATGCCTTCCGGGGCATCCCCAAGCTTAGACGCTTGAGTCTCCTTGAATATTTACTTGGGGTGCCTCAGGCATCCCCAAGCTTGAGCTCTTGCCTCTCTTCCTTTTCCTCATATCGAGACCTCCTCGTTTAGACACTTCATCCACACAAAACTTCAACAGAAAACTAGGTAAGATCCGTTAGTATAATAAAGCAAATCACCACTCTAAGTACTGTTCCAAACCAATTCATATTTTGTTTTTGCATTGTGTCTACTGTAATATAGCTTTTCCATGGCTTAATCCACTTGATACAAATTGATAGATTAATCAAAACAAGCAAACTATGCATCAAAAAACAGAATCTGTCAAAAACAGAACAGTCTGTAGCAATCTGAACATTCACCATACTTCTGTTACCCCAAAAATTCGACCAAAATTAGGAAACATTAACAAGTTGTATAGAAAGACAGTTCAAAAGGAATCAGAACCATTTGACGTTCCAGTTAAAAATGTAAAATCGTTCACTACAGCCAAAGTTTCTGTCCTGCATCGTACAAACCAACAAGCATTGTAAACAACCTAAAGGCAAACCTTGGCACATTTATTTTTATAATACAATGGAATTGTACAAGGGGATAATTATTTTTGTTGAAAAGTTTCTGTAATCAAGATTCACAAAGTTTCCGTGAGCATGAACAAAGTTCAAGGCTAGCTCCCACTTCAACAATGCTTGTCTTTCTCACTTTCACTTTCCTTTTTGAAAAGTTTTGAGGTTCCCATCTTTAATTTTTTGTTTTTAAACTATATGAAAGCACTCAACAGAAATAAATGACTCTTAAATGACTCTCTAAAACTTCCGGGTTGTCTCCCTGGCAGCGCTTTCTTTAAAGCCATTAAGCTAGGCATATAGTGCTCAAGTAATGGATCCACCCGGATCCCAAGGTATATCAAAGCCAATTTTAATTAACAATGATTTGTAATTTAGTAGTGAGCACAGAGTAACATATATCACACAACAACGAAGTCTAACTCTCTTCCTATGCATCGGCATGTCATAAAAGAACAATTCATGCATACCAAGTAAAGGCCAATGCATAGTGTAAGCAAATTCTTGCAATTCTATCGTGTTGGAAACATAAAGAGGCGGAGATGTAGTTCCTCTCTCATAATAATTGCAAATAGGAGCAGAAAGCACATGCATATGATATTCATCAAAATCATCATGTGCAATGGTAAAAGGCAACCCATCAATATAATCCTTAATAAGCACAAACTTCTCCGATATAGTGTAGTAGGGAGAATTCAAAAAGATAATAGGACTATCATGCGTGCGTGCAATAGCAACAATTTCATGTTTAACATAAGGAACTATAGCAAGTTCATCTCCATAAGCATAATTCATATTGGCATCGTGGCCACAAGCATAGCAAGCATCATCAAAAAGGGATATTTCAAACAAATTCAAGGGATCATAGCAATCATCCTTCGGTAAGCACGAAGGGGAATTAAATAATGTATGAGTTGGAGGGTTACTCTCATTAGAAGGTGGGCACGGGTAGCTAATCCGCTCTTCCTCCTTTTGCTCTTCGCTCTCCTCATCATCTTTTTCATCCAATGAGCTCACAGTTTCATCAATTTCTTCTTCCGTAGCTTCCTGCAAAATATTAGTCTCTTCTTGGACAGCGGGGTAGGCCTCAATAATAGTTTGACATAGGAATTAGAAGCATAATTATCATAGCAATATTCAAGTATGGCTAAATTTTCAGATTTGTAGAGAGTAGCATCATACTTTTCAATCAAAGAAGCAATTTCAAAAGCACCCTTAAAAGAAAAAAATTCTTCAATTTGTTGAACATCATATTAATTATAAACACCTTTAGCATATGAAGATACGATTCCATTATCGCTAAACAAGCATTGGTAGGGAAGGTGTTTCTTAGGGTTTTCAGAACAACAAGTAACATCATATATTTCACATAAATTCCAAGCATAGCATTGCAAATGTTGAATTTGATCCCATAATAGTTTCCCTTTTTCAGATATACGGTGTCACACATAACAAGCATGCTCATCTAAAGATTTGCCCTCAACTAAGCTAGTTGGGGTTTCAGCACGAGCACATAGGGATCGAAGATGATCCAAGTAAAAAGCTTCAGTAGTGTGATAGATTTTGAGTGGTTTTTCAACCATTGGAGCAGTAGGTACAACTAATGTTTTTGTTATTTTGCGTTTCCTACCCATAACTAGAGATAGAAAACAACTAAGAACAACAAATAAAAATTACTTAGTGAAAAAGCAAAAAAGCACACATGAGAATATTCACCCCACGCTATGACTCCCCGGCAACGGCGCGAGAAAAAGGTCTTGATAACCCACAAGTATAGGGTATCGCAACAGTTTTTGATAAGTAAGAGTGTTGAACCTAATGAGGAGCTAAAGGTAGAATAAATATTCCCTCAAGTTCCATCGACCACCGATACAACTCTACCCACGCTTGACGTTCGCTTTACCTAGAACAAGTATGAAACTAGAAGTACTTTGTAGGAGTTGTTGGATAGGTTTGCAAGATAATAAAGAGCACATAAACATAAACTAGGGGCTGTTTAAGATAAAGAAGCAATAAAGTAAATATTAGTAGAGAGCTTTTTGTTACAAGAAAGTTATTTGTCCCTAGGCAATCGATGACTAGACCGGTAATCACTATTGCAATTTTATTTGAGGGAGAGGCATAAGCTAACATACTTTCTCTACTTGGATCATATGCACTTATGATTGGAACTCTAGCAAGCATCCGCAACTACTAAAGATCATTAAGGTAAAACCCAACCATAGCATTAAAGTATCAAGTCCCCTTTTATCCCATACGCAAACAACCTACTTACTCGGGTATGTGCTTCTGTCACTCACGCCACCCACCATAAGCAAATCTTAAACATATTGCAAACCCTACAGCGGGGATCCCTCACGCTTGCGCGACACGGAGAGCACCATAGGACAACAGCAATAATAAAACATGCAACTCCAATCAATCACGATCATCAATTAACCCATAGGACAAAACAGATCTACTCAAACATCATAAGATAGCCATACATCATTGGGGAATAATATATAGCATTGAGCACCATGTTTAAGTAGAGATTACATCAGGTAAGAGAGAGGTTACACCGCTGCATAGAGGGAGGAAGAGTTGGTGGAGATGTTGGTGAAGATGGCGGCGGTGTTGGTGAAGATCGCGGTGATGATGATGGCCCCCGGCAGCGCTCTGGCGCCACCGGAAGCAAGGGGGAGAGGGCCCCCCTTCTTCTTCTTCTTCCTTGACCTCCTCCCTAGATGGAAGAAGGGTTTCCCCTCTGGTCCTTGGCTCCCATGGCTTGGGAGGGGCGAGAGCCCCTCCGAGATTGGATCTATATCTCTGTTTCTGCGTTCTCTGATTCTACCCCTTCACTGTTTCCTTTATATCTAGAGATCCGTAACTCCGATTGGGGTGAATCTTTCGCCCATATCTTTCTCATAAAATTAGCTTTCTTTGGCCAAAAGAAGAGCGTCAACCGCCTTACGGGTGGACCACGAGGGTCAGGGGCGCGGCTGGGGGGTAGGGCGGGCCCCCCTACCTCGTGACCACCACGGACACCGTTTCGCGTTGATTTCACTTCCCAAAAAGCATAAATATTCCAAAAAAAATCTCTGTCCGTTATCCTGTTTGGACTCCGTTTGATACTGGGTTTCTGCGAAACAAAAAACATGCAACAGACAGGAACTGGCACTGGGCACTGGAGCAATATGTTAGTCCCAAAAAATAGTATAAAAAGTTGCCAAAAGTATGTAAAAGTTGGAGAATATTGGCATGGAAAAATCAAAAATTATAGATACGACGGAGACATATCAGCCACTAGGCCAGTTTGTTCCAGAGGCTTCCTTTCTTAATTGCTCAACAATGAGGTTGTTGGAGATAGGGATGAACGAGGGAAGGCCTTGTCTGCAAATGTGGAGAGGGGTGCGGGTATCTTTTAGTTTAATTTCCATCCGTCAGATATAGATTGGACGGTTTATATTGCAAGATGGCACACATACCATCATCACCACCTCGGTTTTTTATAAGATAAGAAATATAAGTATGGAGATACAAACGTATTATCGATACTTGCTTCCGTATACTTGCATCTACATTCTATTCAACGCCTCGGCATGTGGGGCCTTAGCACAATGACTTCTCGACTGTGTAAAACAAAGATTTTCCCGTCGCCGAGAAGGAGGGGGTGACGGCAGCGCGCTTTTTGGCTTGCTCTAGTCCTAGTAGTCATACTAGGTGGTCTAAGCACGTGTAGATTTATTCTTTTTCACGTCTCGTGTTCGTCGTACTGCCATGACTATTGATGAATAGATGGTAAGTTATTCGCGGGGAAACCCTTGATGAGCGTGTTTGCGAGAGAGAGAGAGAGAGAGAGAGAGAGAGAGAGAGTGTGCGTGTGTGATATGTTAGAGACTGAGGCAATGATAACAGATTCTTTGTGTCTATGTGTGTGGAGGATAGAGAGGGACATGTACATGGGGCTTTGTGTTGTGTAACGTTGAGACACATATACATAATTAGAGAATGAGTGTGTGAGATACACATGCGGACATGGGGAGAGATGAGGATCCAGATAAATGGGTGTTTGTGCGTGTTTGTGTGTGTTTGTGCATGCGTTTGTGTGTGAGAGGGAGAGAGTGTACGTGGAGTAGAGAGACCACTGATGATGTAAACCTAGTATATGGGAAGGGGGAATGGTGTGACATGTGTAGTAGAAGGATAGCACGGGTGCGGGCTGGTGGGAGCAGACTATTTGGAAGAGACATCGAGTGTGTGTGTGGGAGAGGGGTGTGAGAGCGAGAGAAAGAGAGAGCTAGAGACGGAGAGAGAGAGAGAGAGAGAGAGAGAGAGAGAGGCGAGAGGGGTCATTTGTGTCCATAAATGGCGTATAGATAGGGAGACAATGTTGATGTTGTCCGAAATTGGCCTATGAACGGAGACGCAAGGGAAGCAAGTCATCGTGTTTGTGATAGGGACTTCATGAGAGATCTAGAATAGATGGTGTAGAGAACAATGTGCGAAATCAAGAACGATTATACATTAGGGAGCTATGCAAAGAGTCACGACATATATGTATGCAGCGAAGGAGCCGGGGCGGGTCCGCACATGGGAGAGATAGAAAGAGGAGAGTGGTGCACAAGGAGACAAAGTGTGCTTGTTTGCACTGGGGGTGGTGTGTGAGGTGAGTGCACGAGAACCACATAACTAGGGAGATATACGTTTGGGGGCGACGTTTTGTGTGTATGGGAAATATACACTCTACATAGTGCGTGTGCTTGGGTAAGAGAGATAGCGGGAGACCTAGAGAGTGAGGGAAGAGATGTGTGCATGCCCGAGAGACAAAGTGATAGAGACCTATGTTGGGGTCCGGACTTTACAAGAGAGAGGGGTGTTAATGTGCTCGTGTGTTGGTGTTTGGGGGAGAGAACGAGTTCTCTATGTGTGTGTGTGTGTGTGGTGGTAGTGGTGGTGGTGGTGGGGGGGGTTGACTTCAGATAAAGAGTGAGGTGTCTATATTTGAGGGACTTTAGCGTAATTGAGATATTGTGCACTCATGGTTGATCCAGTTGTTTCACAGTTTGTATTATGAAATAACGATACTTTTGAACATGCGTGATATACCTTGATGTACCAGACCTAAGATTGGAATTTTGGAATTTGACTCCATCATTAGCTTTTGTAATTCATTTAAACGGAGGTACATTTTTAAGCCAGTATTTTTTGATTTCAAATTCATATATCAAACCTAGAGATATACACATATGGGCATGTTCAAACTTTATAATCATCCACTTTATTCATACACATACACATTTTTGCTTTTGTCATCATATTTAGGATAAACACATTTGGAATTTCATTTGAATTGGACCGTATGATGGTATTTGCTTGTAGTAGCTCAATGATCCATATTTGAATTGAATGGACAATCTAAGTTTCGAGTTGGAGACATTGATTTTCAAAACTTGCACTTTTTTTTGCGTGCAAAACAAACAAATTGTCAGCCATGATATCATAGTCGGTCGTACGAGAGCAGAATAATTATAATTTTAGGCGCCAAAAGCTTTCAAACTTCCCTCTCACATCGAAATATCACGCGCCCGAAATTTTAGCCCTGCGATATTCCTGTTTTACCCCTTCCACATGAACGGAAAAGGGTTGCTTTGGTAACTCCATTGTTTTCCCCTCTTTGCCCCCAACATTCTTCCCCAGAGCCCCTCCCCTTCCCCTCCCCGACCCCCCCAACCACGGCAAGCCGCCGAATATAGTCCTCCACCGCAGCGGTGGACCTCACACCCCGCTGGATCTACCTTCCGCACCTTGGAACCCCCAACTGCCAACTCACCACTTCATCGGAGCCGCTTCAGCGACTGCTTGTCCATCGCTCCAGATCTCCTTGACCACCATCATGGTCCACCACACCGGATCTGCTTAACCAGTGCCCTCCACCATAGCGTAGGCCCTTCACTGACTTCCTTGTCCGCCCCTTCGCTGGCCCTTCATACAAGCCCTCGTCTGACGCAACAGATCCGCCTCACCGAAAGCACTATACAATGCACCTGCCGAAGCCTTCATCCACTGCACCGGACCCGCTCAACAGACGCCATATTCAACTCCACCGGCCCTGCTTTACCGATGTCGCAGCCTCATCAGGTTATTTAGATTTGTACTCCTTCGGTTTTTCTCTTTATCGTGCAACTGTTCACTTACCACAGATGAGCTTTCTTGTATGTCGACAGGCGCCGAAACCGTAGCACCGGAGCAGCTTCAGCGGCGGAGACAGCCGACCCAAACTCAACCGCAACACGAGCACCATCGACGATCCTTAGCTATCAAGTATGACAACGATACCCATACGCCGCCGAGAATCAGGTACTATTATCCAACGGCCGGCGCCTATGTTCACTTTCCTAGCATAAGCACCGCACCTTTGAATTTCTACACGGCATCATTCAGTTTTTCATGAGACGCGTTATTCTGCTTGCACCTGTAGGGCCATACTTCTGGCAGTGAACATGTTACATGTGTTAAATTACATACCAGTGCACATATAGTTAATATGCTTTAGTTTTGTTCTGATGCCACCTGTTGGTTCCATCAGGCTGCTTAATGTTCTCTATGCTTAATTACACATCAGCAAACTAGCATGTGGTTCCGCTGCTTTTTGTTTGTTTTACCCTACATTTTCTGATGCTAGCTATTACATTACTGCTCTGAGCCTCTGTCCATTACTTGTTTGTGTGTTCTTTATCTTCCCAAGTTGCATGACTAATTTGATGCTTCTATTAATTATGGAGCTACCAACCCCATCAAGCAAAATATTTGTTCTTTTGGTGTTGGCACCTCGAACAAGCATAAAAATAGAGGGAAGCAGATATATTTCGTGTATGCACACACCCTTCTTTCATTAGTTTAGATGAACCATTGATGATCAATTCGGACCAGTGCATGCGATTAAAATTAATTTTACCTAAATAGATGGTGCAGAATAAACTACAACAACTAGATTTGCAACCACGGGATGCTGACGATATCTTCAAAGAACATTGCAACAGCAGCTAGGCTTCACAACAACATATGTTAAGCGAGTGTGTTTTGGTACATGTTAAGTGTAATGCGAGTGGGCTGCTTTCTTGGCTTGTGACCTCAACGTGTAATCCTACTAAATTACAAATAGTTCAGTTGTCTGCTTTGCTGTATTGCTTGATTCGAATGCTTGTTTGTTGTTACGTTATACCTAAGTTGGCCAATATGTCAGCAGTGCCTGTTGTACTATCGTATAGAAATGCATGCCTATTTCATTTGAGTCCTTAACTTTTCCTCTGAACTTCATCACAAGACTGTCTTCATAGTTTATATGAGGCCACACTGTTAAGTGCTTTCTCAGATTATTTCAACTGCTTAGATGCCTTGGCAACTTAAATATAGTGGTTGTACACTACCTTTCAACTTTCATATTACCATTTTAATTTATTTTCAGCTGATGCTGCTTCGAACCATTTAAATATAGTTTGCCATGCTCGGCAATAATTCGTCCGTCGTTTACCATGTAAGCTTACTGCCTGGATCATATGATAACTATCTCTTACTTATGTCTAGCGGAGACCTTTCAGGATGCCGTTCACACTAGGACACAACGTACAACCCCAGAATCTATTTGTGGAAGCAGTGCGCCATCCATGTTACCAGATGGTAGCAGTTCAGAGGAAACACCGCCGGAGAGCAGTGTGAGCACAGATATTATAGTGCTTGAGGCTCTACTAGAGGCAGAAAGAGATGGTGTGGCTGCCATGAATGAGGTAATATTTATCTTGAGGCTGGAAATTACGGAATTAGCGGCATGCATTATGCAAGCAACCCAAGAATTGGAGGAAGTAAGAATGTTGCATTTGAAGACGGAGGAGGTCCTGCTGTTTCTTCTATCTGAAGCCCAAGGTAATCCCGGTTCTTCTTTAGATACCAGTTGAAATTGTCATTAGATTATTGTACTTGCATGTTGTGTCATGTCTATGAATGGATTATTTTGCAAGACCCCCTATGTTGTCCGGAATTCCATGTTGTCCATGTGTTGTAATGATCCAAAATTTTTAGGCGAGGTAATCCTCAGTACTTGTATGATTGACATAAGGTGAACTGTTTTTCGTGTGAGCATATTGTATTGGATGAAATAACTGTTTGAATCAGAGTGTATCCAACCTACAGAATTCAAAGATCATGGTATTTCTAAATCATAATCATATATAAAGGTGGAATAAATCTTTTTTGTGGTTTTAAAGAAATAAATAACAAAACGTATAATTATCTGTGGATATTTGTAATCGAATACAAACTGGATTTGAATTTAGTTTGCCAGGTCCCAGGCAAACGTGAATGCTAATTCTCCCAAGTTTTGAGCGAAGCAGATAAACACCCACTATAATTTGTGGGCTGCCCGAAGCAAGTGTTTGCGAGATGGAAATTACTGTCTACCCCTGACAATTGACATCCTTATCGACCGGATTTACACTGCTGCCGATAGGGGTAGACTAGTAACTTCAATCAGACGTCACACGACGGCCTTTGAGCCCATTCAGACACGGTGGGCGCCAAACATGGGCGGCAAAACATATTTGGATTCAAGCTCGTCCGAAAGACATGTGTCTCTTCCTCCATTTCCCCATTCATACACGGTGGGCGGCAAAACAAACTCTCCTCGTCCGAAATCGATGTAGGCTAATATTTTAAATAGGGATAGATGTGTAACTTCCATCAGACGTGACACAACCGCCCTACCTGTCAGCCCCATTCATACACCGTGGGCGCCAACCATGGGCGGAAAAACACCCTCTCCTCGCCCAAAATAGTTACCGGCAAATATTTGGGAGATGCGAGATTACCCTCCATTTCCCCATTCATACACCGTCGGCGGCACGACAACCTCCGCACTGCGGCCAGCCTCCTCCGTCCGCCACCCCATCCTCCACCTTGTCGGAGCCGCTACCCCTACCCCGTCGTCCACTGCAAGAGATGGACGTCTCTCATCCACGGCGCTGGACCAGGATCCTTTCATCCCTCCTCTCGCTTCATCGGCGCCGTCATCCACCTTGTTGTTGCCGCTCCTATGACCGCCTCGTCCACGGCAACAGGATATATCCCCCGACCCGGCCGTCTGCCATCTAAAGTATTCTTCCCCACCACCGACAGCCATCGCACCCGCAGCACCCTCAACGTATCAGCATAGGCCTACACGGCGTCGCAAGAGAGGTGGTACTCTTCCATATGTTCTTAAGTTATTGATCTCACCTGGAAAATAGATCATAATTTGTTTACTATACTTTTCTTGTCCGTACCAAATCATAGTGGCTAGTTGAAAGAAAACATTGGTTGCGAAGTAGCTTTGTCCGGTTTGCACCTTCAGATCCGCCATGGCACAGGCACTATACTCGTAAAGATTATGGTTTCCCCCTTTATATTCACTACCATCATCGTAGGTGCTTCGTGTCGTGCTAGCACTGCTCCTCAAGACCTCAACCCAAAGCTTACGTGTTCAAATACGAATCTGACATGATGCTCATATCACTAAAACAGAGAACGTTTAATTGGTCACATAATGTTCCTATATTCGTTTCGAAAAGCATGCGTGCCACCCACTGGTCCAGCTAGTTCCGCTTTCCTGATTTTTCTCTTGATGCTTAGGGTTTTCCCCTTTTATCTACTCTATATGATCTCCGTAGGTGCTTTCTGTCGTACTAGCATTACTCCACCCTTCAAGCTAAACAACACAACACTCAGAATTCGAAAGCTTAGTTGTTCAAATATGATTGTGATATGATACTGATATTAGTTACCCGACACATTTAATTGGTTAGCTAAAGGTCCCACTTGAGTTTCCAATTGCATGTCGCGACATATAGAGAGACAGCATAATTGCATTTCTTTGTTAGTTGTTGACCGTACTTTCTTGTGCATACCAAATCTAAAATGTTATTTCAAAGCAAACATCGGTTGCTAACTACCCTTTGCGCGGTTTGCTGCTTCAGATCTGCCATCCCACTTCCACGGTCAACATTGTACTGATCATGCTTATGTTTTCCCCATTTTATGATGACCACAATCAGCCTACGTGGTTCGTGTCGTAATAGCACTGCTCCACCCATCGAGCTAAACAAGCTTAGTTGTACAAATTCATATATGATATTATTGTTGATATTAGTAAAACTGAGAGATGTTTAATTGGTTAGCTAAATGTTCCTGCTTTAGTTTCGAAATGCATGTGAGACACATATGGAGAGATCGGAAAGAATAGTATTTCTCTGTGCGCTCTGGTTCATCATGGGTTGCCAACCGACATTGTATTGAAACACTTGTAATATCTTCAATCCGCTTGCTCTTCTACTCTTCTTTAAGATGATACTCTTCTCTTGCGGTCGACTAGTCCGGTCGAGTTGTTCTCCCTTAGTATATCTTGAATCTGTCAGGTCAGGTCGACTTGTTCTTCCTTACTATATGTTGAAGCTATCATCTGCGAAGTGTCATCACTTCTGGAGCTCTCATATTTTGAGGAATAGGCCACATTATATTAATGCAACAGCAAATTACAGCAAGCATGGCATCTTTTAAAAGAATTGCAGAGATAGCACAAAGGGGTTTACAGGGAGGAAGTATTGGATTAGAATCACTTCTGCATTACAAAGAAAATCTCACTTGTTTTTATGTTTTCATGCATGTCAGATATTGAACATTATCAAAATGAATATGAGAATGGGCGCACGAGAGGAATATTGCAGAACGATCCACTGGCTAACAAACTTGGCATGGTGGAGGATGGCCTATCTTATTCACCCATCAAGGTGCTTGCTCTAACATTGCAAAGTTGTATTGGTCGCACATATTTTGCATCTGACCTCTTGCATTTCTTCTACTTTGTTACACCATCTGCTTAGTTTAAGCATCATATATGAGTATATGCCATAACTATCCATTTTCTGTACCTATTCCATGTGTCATCACACTATGTTTTTCCAGTCAAATGTTGTTGTTTCGTGATAGATGTCCAAAAGGAAGAGGGTGAGTGCAGATCCTCAAGGAGTACCAACTAGGTATTTGGAAAAGGTAGTGATACCTGTTAAATCAGATAGATCAACAGCCATAGAAAACACAAGCCCAACTGTACCACACTTTACCCCTACTCCAGTGGTTAAACCCCTATTAGAACAGCTGAGAGCCCATCGTCAGGTACTGTCTATGATATCAATTCAAAATTTGAACTCCTAAATTTCTACATGTTCCTTACCTTCTCTCTTGTATGAAAACTAATTTCAAATGAATCTCCTTGCTCAAAGGATCATACGATCTCACAACAATACTAGGCTCTACATTGCTCCTGTCAGTACCTCTTGCCCTTTTGCCTTGTAACGCTGTACTTAATTAATTGCTATTTGATTATGTATCATCAGTCTGCACCTGAGCTTCATTATCCTCTGTTTCTTCCAATATTATTTGATCTATATTTACTCTTAGAAAAATGTAGAATAATGGCAACGCTTATAAGAATTTTCTTTGGGGAATTTATTGAATTATCCTTCCATCAACATGGAGAAGGGCTTTGTCCAGCCCGTGTTAACATGTAATGTAAGTTCATCCTGCTCAAGCCTTCAAACTTTGTTCTAGTATAGACTTGGATAGGCATCATTGCCTCCACTGCTATTTGCTTTGTTGTTTACATATGATTGGATGTTTGCAACATCTACCAGTTTCAAATTGTAGTTGTCAAAACATGTTCCTTATGCAGAACAGATCCATTTATTTGCTTATATAATTGTGAAACCTATTACGTGTCTCCTTGTTTCTCTTTCAGAGTCGTATCTCTTATGCCAGGCAGAACTTTAGGGAAGATAGTGAGCCAAACCATCTTGAGGACAGCGAGATGACCCCAAGGTCCTATCTTGATGAAGACAGTGAGTTGAAGCTACTCACCAGCAGGTGTGAGACAACCTCTGTGCAGTCGCTGCCTCAATCAGTTCGACTTCTTCAGTCTCAACTTAAAGCGGAAAGGCTTGCTTCAGCTCAGCTCCGACTTGAAGTCAAAGATGCAATGAAGATGTCAGAGGACTGCCGTGCGCACCATCATGCCTTAAATCTAGTGTTGATGCATCTATCGTTGACACAACTGAGGTCTACTCAGCTTCTTCAGCTGTTTGGGGGGCCCGACCTGGCAAGGCCTAGTGCCTTCTGAAGTGCTCTCAGTTTTGTATATTCTTTTGTCGGCGCATTTATTTGCACTAGTGGCGAACTTTGATGCCCAATGGATGTAATATGTGTGATAGCCGTGATAGCCTAGCGTAAGTTGCTTGCTTATTTATTTCCTTGTTGTCTTGTTTATTTGTTCGCTTGTAGTCATTGCAGTTCTTTTTCCGCGGTTTGCTAGTGGCTGTAATAACCTATTTTTTAAAACCAGGCCACAATAACCATGGGCTAATATTTACTGTAGTGACACTGGGCCTCCTACGGGCCGTAGAAATAGTGGCCTTCTACGGGCCGTAGAAACAATGGGCCTTCTATGGGTCGTACAAACAATGGGCCTTCTACGGGCCGTATCATCGGTTGGCCAAACATGGGCCAATAACAGGCCGCATTATGGCCGTAAGCGGGCTAGAGTTGGAATCATCCGTTCATGGGCCGACCATAATGGGCCATCATTAATAGGCCGTATTTCATGATGCTATGAAAACGGCCCAACGTGTTAACGGACCACAAATGAGCCGACTGTAACCACGGGCTGAATTTGGCCCATAAGCAGAAAATGAAAGTAACGGGCCGTAAGTAAACGAATGCTGGAAATGAGCCCAAGAATAAATGGGCTCTGAGAAGGCCGAAAGATAACATGGGCTGGAAACGGCCCAACGGAATAATGGGACCTTAATGGGTATAAAGTGATACACTGTTCATTACGGGCCAGTTTCACTATGGGCCGTTAATGGGTGTAAACTAATGCACTGTTCATTACGGGCCAGTTTCACCACGGGCCATTAATAGGCCAAGAGTTACATAGGGACTCATATGGGCCGAAAGACGTCATGGGCCATACATGGGACAGAAGTGAAAACGGGCTGGAATCAAATTGGGTGGCCCAGATGACGCTACTGGGCCTAATTTGGATAGGGCGTAATGGGCCTTGGGTTAGCGGGCTGTAAATGGGCTATATGCGAACAGGCCGTTAATAGGCTTTACGTGGGCCGGCCCGCCACCTTTTGACCAAGTCAAACGGGCCGGCCTTTTTACAGGAATGGGCCTCTGTTGGGCCATGCCACGTGTCAACGTATCATAGGCGCCTTCTGTCCAATGAGTGGATGACATCTGTCCCAACGGTGAGCCGACACATGTTTCCTCCAGCCAATGATGATTTTACACGTGGAAAATCCCCATTGGTCGGGGCTGTTAACGGGTTATCGGATCCAAAACCCGACCCGATAGCTTAACGGCGTTCCGTTACAGTGGATGCCACGTGTTGGTCACCCTTGACGAAAGCACTTCTATGACGCGCGATTTATCGTCATGGAAGTGGACACTTCCGTGATGATAATTTTGGTAATGTCATGAAACACTTCTACGACAGCACATGTATGACTATCTTAATTCTGTCATAAATTTGTCATGGATGTACATGCATGACAAAAAACGTGACCTACTGTGACAAACACGTATCATCACGGAAGTGTATTTTTTTGTAGTGCTTGCCTGTTATCGAGCCCTCTGGAGCTAGTACTTTGTTTCAATCCGTCAATGGGAACTGATACTACTTTTGTGTGCCCGTGACTCATGTGAGAACCATCATAATTGTTGCCAAAACAGATGCATCCTCACTAGTTTTTTCATGAATATGGCATGGTAGGACATAAGTTGTCACGGTTTATCATACGAGCAGTATGTGTTTGATGAAATAGAGTACGCTGACGTATACATAAGTACTTGTAAACACTGTTGGTGCAACCCCACTTGTAAGTAGTTGTGCAAAATACGGCACATTGGCTCAGCTCGCTTCAACACTAGGCTATCGACCAGCTAACAATCAACAATCTGTTCTCTGACATATAAGCAACTATGTATCTTGTTACAGTGGTTCATGCAGTTAACTGAGGACACAATGTAAATTCTGAATGTTCACACGCTAGTCCAGTGTTCATGTGGAACACTCACATTAAACTCAGCTTCATAAAAAACTTGGAAAGCATAAGTTAAGCAATTTTATACAAATCAATGATTCATAGAACACAACAAACATATACTAGTTCACAGCAAAAGACAAAGTTGTGAGAAGGTTTACAAATCAGGAAAAAACAAGCAAGGCTTCTCTGAGCAAAGGGCCTCCCAGCAGGATTAAATTTCCTGGAGTTCACTCTGGTTTTTTCTTGTTGCCACCATCCAGGGTTAGGTTCTCTCATTCCAGAATAACCCATTATAATTGTGCTCTCAGCTGGAATGCTGAACTGAACCATGTAGTGTACTGACCAGCTGAAATTCTTGTGCATTCCACTAAATTTAAGCACCGCTATTTGCAAAAATAAGCAGACCACAATGCCTCTTGTCCGTGCACCTGTCCAAAAACTGCCGTGCAGCCGTGCCAGCTAGTCCTCGGTCCATGGATGAACTGGTAGAAAGTGCATTCCAGACTAGGATGTAGTTGTTTTCGCTCATCCCTGCACTGCAATCAGGAAGTAAAATGTACGAATCAGCTTCTTTTAGATTGGTCATTCTACCTAATTACTACCAATGTAGGAATACCTGGAACACTGGTGGTTAGAGGACGACAGCTAGGAATAGCCATCTCATTTTGTGTAGTTGTACTAAAACTGAGGTGTGTACTTTTGATTGCGGAGACAAGAAACAATATGGAGACAGACATCTCTCTTTGCGCAAATACAAAATACGGTTATTTAAACAGTGACAGATATTTGCAGTGGCGTATGATTAACAGCAGCATCTATTGTGTTATAATTGGCACTACATTGATAGTATGAAAATGCCCTTAAGTAAGTAGCATCACATCACATCAACACTGTCACTAGATTAACATGCAGAACAATAACATTAGTATTACTATCATGAGACTAGCACATGGTCAGTAAATGTGCAATCAAATTTGTGCAGTTCCACTGGGATGAAGCAGTGTTAGCGGTGTGAGATTTAAGTGTAACTGGAAAAACACAATTCATGGGAAATAAAGCAAGACGGAAGCACTTCATAAAATTGTGGTGGAATTGCTTCAATTTATCAATGACACTAGACCATTACTTATAGTGACATTAGGTGGCATTGCTTAATGCTTCATGTGATTTTACATTAACGGTAGCGATATGGGAGTAGGGACAGCAGGGGCATAAAGTGGTTTGGCAGATGTGGTTGTAGAGAGAGGCAAACACTCAGGCAGCATGTCTGCATTTGTCCCATTTTTATCTCCTCGACAACATTTTCCTATGTGAGCACAGGAAATCTAGACCTGCTCATTCTCATTTGCGTTGTCCCCCAACACCCGTCACTTTATTTCCTTTTTCAACCAACAGACATGTCCACTTCCCCCCACCCTTTACCATCCACCATGCTTTCTTCGCCTTTTCAAACAAGAGACCGGTTGGGTAGCCAATATCTACTACTTCCCCCTGTTTCCTCTTAGAACCAAGTCCTAGATTCATGCTACAACTTTCTGTTGGAAATATGCCCTAGAGGCAATAATAAAATGGTTATTATTGTATTTCCTTGTTCATGATAATTGTCTATTTTTTATGCTATAATTGTATTAACTGGAAACCGTAATACATGTGTGAATACATGGACCACAACATGTCCCTAGTAAGCCTCTAGTTGACTAGCTCGTTGATCAATAGATGGTTATGGTTTCCTGACCATGGACATTGGATGTCGTTGATAACGGGATCACATCATTAGGAGAATTATGTGATGGACAAGACCCAATCCTAAGAATAGCAAAAGATTGTGTAGTTCGTTTGCTAAAGCTTTTCTAATGTCAAGTATCATTTCCTTAGACCATGAGATTGTGTAACTCCCGGATACCGTAAGAATGTATTAGCTCCCACATGTTCCACGATGATCTCATCAGATGAACCACGATGTCGATGATTCAGTCAATCCCGTATACAATTCCCTTTGTCAATCGGTACGTTACTTGCCCGAGATACGATCGTCGGTATCCCAATACCTCGTTCAATCTCGTTACCGGCAAGTCACTTTAATCGTTCCGTAATGCATGATCCTGTGACTAACTACTTAGTCACATTGAGCTCATTATGATGATGCATTACTGAGTGGGCCCAGAGATACCTCTTCGTCATACGGAGTGACAAATCCCAGTCTCGATTCGTGCCAACCCAACAGACACTTTCGGAGATACCTATAGTGCACCTTTATAGCCACCCAGTTATGTTGTGATGTTTGGTACACCCAAAGCATTCTTACGGTATCCGGGAGTTACACAATCTCATGGTCTAAGGAAATGATACTTGACATTAGAAAAGCTTTAGCAAACAAACTACACGATCTTGTGCTATGCTTAGGATTGGGTCTTGTCCAT
The DNA here is from genome assembly GCF_018294505.1 of Triticum aestivum. NCBI lineage: Eukaryota > Viridiplantae > Streptophyta > Magnoliopsida > Poales > Poaceae > Triticum > Triticum aestivum. Next base: position 159,203,516 of record NC_057810.1, read on the forward strand.
CACATCATTCTCCTAATGATGTGATCCCGTTATCAACGACATCCAATGTCCATGGTCAGGAAACCATAACCATCTATTGATCAACGAGCTAGTCAACTAGAGGCGTACTAGGGACATGTTGTGGTCTATGTATTCACACATGTATTATGGTTTCCAGTTAATACAATTTTAACATGAACAATAGACAATTATCATGAACAAGGAAATACAATACTAACCATTTTATTATTGCCTCTAGGGCATATTTCCAACAGTCCCCCACTTGCACTAGAGTCAATAATCTAGTTCACATCACTATGTGATTGTAATGAATTTAACACCCATGGGGTTTGATCATATCTCTCTTGTGAGAGAGGTTTATTAGTCAACGGGTCTGAACCTTTCAGATCCGTGTGTGCTTTACAAATCTCTATGTCATCTTGTAGATGCAGCTACCACGCGCTATTTGGAGCTATTCCAAATAACTGTTCTACTATACAAATCCGGTTTACTCCTCAGAATAATCCGGATTAGTGTCAAAGTTTGCATCGACGTAACCCTTTACGACGAACTCTTTTACCACCTCCATAATCGAGAAAATTCCTTAGTCCACTAGTTACTAAGGTTAAGTTTGACCGCTATCATGTGATCCATTCCTGGATCACTCTTGTACCCCTTGACTGACTCATGGCAAGGCACACTTCAGGTGCGGTACACAACATAGCATACTGTAGAGACTACTTCTAAAGCATAGGGGACGACCTTCGTCCTTTCTCTCTCTTCTGCCCTGGTAAGGTCTTGAGTCTTACTCAATACTCACACCATATAACACAGCCAAGAACTCCTTCTTTGCTGATCTATTTTGAACTCCTTCAAAATCTTGTCACGGTATGTATTCATTTGAAAGTACTATTAAGCATTTTGATCTATCCTAATAGATCTTGATGCTCAATGTTCAAGTAGCTTAATCCAGGTTTTCCATTGAAAAAGACTTTTCAAATAACCCTATATGCTTTCTACAAATTCTACATCATTTCCGATCAACAATATGTCAATAAGATATACTCATCAGAAATGCTATAGTGCTCCCACTCACTTCTTTGGAAATACAAGTTTCTCATAAACTTTGTATAAACCCAAAATCTTTGATCATCTCATCAAAGTGTATATTCCAACTCCGAGATGCTTACTCCAGTCCTTAGAAGGATTGCTGGAGCTTTGCACACTTTTTAGCATCTTTCAGGATTGACAAAACCTTCTGGTTGTATCACATACAACCTTTCCTCAAGAATATCGTCAAGGAAACAATTTTTTTGACATCGTATCTGCAAGATTTCATAAATCATGCAGTAATTGCTAATATAATTCCAACAGACTCTTAGCATCACTATGAGTAAGAAAGTCTCATCATAGTCAACTCCTTGAACTTGTTGGAAAACATCTTAACGACAAGTCGAGCTTTCTTAATGGTGATACTTACCATCATTGTCCGTCTTCATTTTAAAATCCATCTGTACCCAACAGCCTTACGACCATCAAGTAGTTCTTCCAAAGTCTACACTTTGTTTTCATACATGGATCCTCTCTCAGATTTTATGGCCTCGAGCTATTCGTCGGAATTCGGGCCCACCATCGCTTCTCCATAGCTCGTAAGTTCATTGTTGTCTAGCAACATCACCTCCAAGACAGGATAACCGTACCATTCTGAAGTAGCACGCATCCTTGTCGATCTACGAGGTTTGGTAGTGACTTGATCCGAAGTTTCATGATCACTATCATCAACTTCCACTTCAATTGGTGTAGGTGCCACATGAACAACTTCCTGTGCCCTGCTATAACTAGTTGAAGTGATGGTTGAACAACCTCATCAAGTCTCCACCATCCTCCCACTCAATTCTTTCAAGAGAAACTTTTCCTCAAGAAAGGACCTGTTTCTAGAAACAATCACTTTTGCTTCTGGATCTGAAATAGGAGGTATACCCAACTGTTTTGGGTGTCCTATGAAGATGCATTTATCCGCTTTGGGTTCGAGCTTATCAGGATGAAACTTTTTCACATAAGCGTCGCAGCCCCAAAATTTTTAGAAACGACAGCTTAGGTTTCTCTAAACCATAGTTCATACGTTGTCATTTCAACGGAATTATGTGGTGCCCTATTTAAAGTGAATGCGGTTGTCTCTAATGCCTAACCCATAAACGATAGTATTAATTCGATAAGAGACATCATGGTATGCACCATATCCAATAGGGTGCAGTTATGATGTTCGGACACACCATCACACTATAGTGTTCCAGGCGGCATTGGTTGTGAAACAATTTCCACAATGTCTTAATTGTGTACCAAACACGTAACTCAAATATCCATCTCTATGATCATATCATAGACATTTTATCCTCTTGTCACGATGATCTTCAACTTCACTCTGAAATTACTTGAACCTTTCAATAATTCAGACTTGTGTTTCATCAAGTAAATATACTTAGCATCTACTCAAATCATCTGCGAAGAAAGAACATAACGATATCCACTGTGTGCCTCAGCACTCATTGGACTGCACACATAAAATGTATTACTTCCATCAAGTTGCTTTCTTGTTCCATCTCACTAAAAACGAGGCTTTTCGGTCATCTTGCCCATGTGGTATGATTTGCATGTCTCAAGTGATTTAGAATCAAGTGAGTCCAAATGATCCATCTGCATGGAGTTTCTTCATGCGTATGTACCAATAGCCATGGTTCGCATGTCTCAATCTTTTCAAAACCGAGTGAGTCCAAAGATCCATCAACATGGAGCTTCTTCATGCATTTTATACCAATATGACTCAAATGGCAGTGCCACAAGTAGGTGGTACTATCATCACTATCTTATATCTTTTGGCATGAACATGTGTATTACTACGATCGAGATTCAATAAACCAATCATTTTAGGTGCAAGACCATTGAAGGTATTATTCAAATAAACAGAGTAACCATTATTCTCCTTAAATGAATGAACGTATTGCGATAGACATAATCCAATCATGTCTATGCTCAACGCAAACACCAAATAACAATTATTTAGGTTTATCACCAATCTCGATGGTAGAGGGAGTATGCGATGCTTGATCTCATCAAGCTTGGAAACTCTTCCAACACATATCGTCATCTCACCTTTAGCTAGTCTCCGTTTATTCCGTAGCCTTCTTTTATTTCGAGTTACTAACACTTAGCAACGAACCGGTATCTTAATACCCTGGTGCTACTAGGAGTACTATTAAAGTACACATTTAATACAACGTATATCAAATATACTCCTGTCAACCTTGCCAGCCTTCTCATCTACCAAGTATCTAGGGTCGTTCTGCTTCAGTGACCGTTCCCTCATTACAGAACCACTTAGTCTCGGGTTTGGGTTCAACCCTAGGTTTCTTCACTGGAGCAGCAACTGATTTGTCGTTCCATGAAGTATCCCTTCTTGCCCTTGCCCTTCTTGAAACTAGTGGTTTCACTAACATCAACAATTGATGCTCCTTCTTGATTTCTACTTTCGCGGTGTCAAACATCGCGAATATTTCAAGGATCATCATATCTATCCCTGATATGTTATAGTTCATCACGAAGCTCTAGTAGCTTGGTGGCAATGACTTTGGAGAAATATCACTATCACATCTGGAAGATTAACTCCCACTCGATTCAAGTGATTTTTGTACCCAGACAATCTGAGTACAATCTCAATGATTGAGCTTTTCTCCCTTAGTCTGTAGGCTAAGAAACTCGTCAGAGGTCTCATACCTCTTGACATGGGCACGAGCCTGAAATCCCAATTTCAGCCCTCGAAACATCTCCTATGTTCCGCGGTGTTTCAAAAATCGTCTTCGGCGCCTCAATTCTAAACTGTTTAATATTATTGAACTATCACGTAGTCATCAAAACGTGTATGTCAGATGTTCGCAACATCCACAAATGATGTTCGAGGTTCAGCACACCGAGCGGTGCATTAAGGACATAAGCCTTCTGTGCAGCAATGAGGACAATCCTCAGTTTATGGACACAGTCCGCATAATTGCCACTATCAACTTTCAACTAAATTTTCTCTAGTAACATATCTAAAAAAGTAGAACTAAAGCGTGAGCTACGACATAATTTGTGAAAACCTTTTTGACTATGTTCAAGATAATTAAGTTCATCTTATGAACTCCCACTCAGATAGACATCCCTCTAGTCATCTAAGTGATACATGATCCGAGTCAACTAGGCCATGTCCGATCATCACGTGAGACGGACTAGTCATCATCAGTGAACATCTTCATGTTGATCGTATCCACTATACGACTCATGTTCAACCTTTCGGTCTCTTGTGTTCCGAGGCCAAGTCAACCTAAGTGTTTCGCATGTGTAAATCTGGCTTACACCCGTTGTATGTGAATGTTAGAATCTATCACACCCAATCATCACGTGGTGCTTCGAAACAACAAACTTTCACAACGGTGCACAGTTAGGGGGAACACTTTCTTGAAATTATTATGAGGGGTCATCTTATTTACTACCGTCGTTCTAAGTAAATAAGATGCATAAACATGATAAACATCACATGCAATCAAAAAGTAACATGATATGGCCAATATCATTTTGCTCCTTCTGATCTCCATCTTCGGGGCTCCATGATCATCATCGTCACCGACATGACACCATGATCTCCATCATCGTGTCTCCATGAAGTTGTCTTGCCAACTATTACTTCTACTACTATGGCTAACGGTTTAGCAATGAAGTAAAGTAATTACATGGCGTTATTCAGTGATACGCAGGTCATACAATAAATAAAGACAACTCCTATGGCTCCTGCCGTTTGTCATACTCATCGACACGCAAGTCGTGATTCCTGTTACAAGAACATGATCAATCTCATACATCACATATCATTCATCACATTCTTTTGTCCATATCACATCACATAGCATACCCTGCAAAAACAAGTTAGACGTCCTCTAATTGTTGTTTGCATGTTTTACGTGGCTGCTATGGGTTTCTAGCAAGAACGTTTCTTACCTACGCAAAAGCCACAACAGGATATGCCAATTGCTATTTACCCTTCATAAGGACCCTTTCAATCGAATCCGATCCGACTAAAGTGGGAGAGACTGGCACCCGCTAGCCACCTTATGCAACAAGTGCATGTCAGTCGGTGGAACCTATCTCATGTAAGTGTACATGAAAGGTCGGTCCGGGCCACTTCATCCCACAATACCGTCGAAACAAGATAGGACTAGTAACGGTAAGAATATTGAACAAAATCAATGCCCACAACATCTTGTGTTCTACTCGTGCATAGAATCTACGCATAGACCTAGCTCATGATGCCACTGTTGGGGAACGTAGCAGAAATTCAAAATTTTCTACGCATCACCAAGATCAATCTATGGAGATTCTCGCAACAAGAGAGGGAGAGGGAGTGCATCTTCATACCCTTGAAGATCGCTAAGCGGAAGCGTTTAAAGAACGCGGTTGATGGATTCGTACTTGCGGCGATTTAAATCGCGGAAGATCCGATCTAGCGCCGAACGGACGGCACCTCCCCGTTCAACACACGTACAGCCCGGGGATGTCTCCTCCTTCTTGATCTAGCAAGGGGAGCGGAGAAGTTGAGGGAGAACTCCGACAGCACGACGGCATGGTGGTGATGGAGCTCGTGGTTCTCCGGCAGGGCTTCGCCAAGCACTATGGAGGAGGAGGAGGTGTTGGAGGAGGGAGAGAGCTGCGCCAGGGAAGGTTTCGGCTGCCCTCTCTCTCCCTCACTATATATAGGGGGAAGGGGGGAGGAGGCGGCACCCTAGGGTTTCCGTAGGGGAGGGGCGGTGGCCAGGGGAAACCCTAGATGGGTTTGGGCGCCCCACCCCTAGGAAACTTTCCCTCCAAGCCGGGAGGGGCGGCTGCCCTAGGGATGGCGCCCCCACATCTCCAGGTTACGTGAGATGGGGTGGGAGGGGCGCTCAGCCCCTTAGTGGGCTGATGTGCCCCCTCCCCTTGGCCCATAAGGCCCCCCAAAGCTTGCCGGGGCCTCCGAAACACCTTTCGGACACGCTGGTCATCACTTGGTACCCTCGGAACAATTCCGGACTCCAATACCCTTCGTCCAATATACCGATCTTCACCTTCAGACCATTCCGGAGCTCCTCGTCATGTCCGGGATCTCATCCGGGACTCCAAACAACCTTCAGTTACCACATACTATTTCCCATAACAACTCCAGCGTCACCGAACCTTAAGTGTGTAGACCCTACGGGTTCGGGAACCATGCAGACATGACCGAGACACCTCTCCGGCCAATAACCAATAGTGGGATCTGGATACCCATATTGGCTCCCACATGTTCCACGATGATCTCATCAGATGAACCATGATGTCGAGGATTCAGTCAATCCCGTATACAATGCCCTTTGTCAATCGGTACGTTACTTGCCCAAGATTCGATCGTCGGTATCCCAATACCTCGTTAAATCTCGTTACTGGCAAGTCACTTTACTCATTCTGTAATGCATGATCCTGTGACTAACTACTTAGTCACATTGAGCTCATTATGATGATGCATTACCGAGTGGGCCCAGAGATACCTCTTCGTCATGCGGAGTGACAAATCCCAGTCTCGATTCGTGCCAACCCAACAGACACTTTCGGAGATACCTGTAGTGCACCTTTATAGCAACCTAGTTACGTTGTGACGTTTGGTACACTCAAAGTGGGTATCCAGATCCCGCTATTGGTTATTGGCCAGAGAGGTGTCTCGGTCATGTCTGCATGGTTCCCGAACCCGTAGGGTCTGCACACTTAAGGTTCGGTGATGCTAGAGTTTTTATGGGAAATAGTATGTGGTAACCGAAGGTTGTTCGGAGTCCCGGATGAGATCCCGGTCATGACGAGGAGCTCTGAAATGGTCCGGAGGTGAAGATCGGTATATTGGACGAAGGGTATTGGAGTCCGGAATTGTTCCGAGGGTACCAGGTGATGACCAGCGTGTCCGAAAGGGGTTTCGGAGGCCCCGACAAGCTTTGGGGGGGCTTATGGGCCAAGGGGAGGGGCACATCAGCCCACTAAGGGGCTGAGAGCCCCTCCCACCCCATCTCACGTAACATGGAGAGGTGGGGGCGCCACCCCTAGGGCAGCCGCCCCTCCCGGCTTGGGGGGCAAGTTTCCTAGGGGGTGGGGGCGCCCAGACCCATCTAGGGTTTCCCTTGGCCGCCTCCCCTCCCCTAGGGAAACCCTAGGGCGCCTCCTCCTCCCCCCTTCCCCTATATATAGTGAGGGAGAGAGAGGACAGCCGAACCCTTCCCCTGGCACAGCCCTCTCGCTCCTCCAACACCTCCTCCTCCTCCATAGTGCTTGGCGAAGCCCTGCCGGAGAACCACGAGCTCCATCACTACCATGCCGTCGTGCTGTCGGAGTTCTCCCTCAACTTCTCCGCTCCCCTTGCTAGATCAAGAAGGAGGAGACATCCCCGGGCTGTACGTGTGTTGAACGGGGAGGTGCCGTCCGTTCGGCGCTAGATCGGATCTTCCGCGATTTGAATCGCCGCGAGTACGACTCCATCAATCGCGTTCTTGAAAAGCTTCCACTTAGAGATCTTCAAGGGTATGAAGATGCACTCCCTCTTCCTCTCTTGTTGCGAGAATCTCCATAGATTGATCTTGGTGATGCATAGAAAATTTTGAATTTCTGGTACGTTCCCCAACACTTTCCCACGTTCTTCCCCATTTGAACCAACTCTTAGAGTCGACTACATGAATTAGCTTTACCTCTAATAATAGTAAGAGTCTAGGTGGCTTTGGAATAGCGGACAGAAGTAGAAAAAGAGCCACACGAAGCCAAGTGGGGAGCTGGGGCAGTAGAGCAAGGCCGGTTTCGAAGGAATATATACCTGAGGGTCATCGGCATGTGGCAAAGACGGCGTGGGGAGACCGCATCTTGGCCAGAATACCGCAGGGAGGAAGAAGGGGCCGGAGGCCCTCCCGGGTCAGCGCTCTCTCAGAGAGAATGGCACGGCCGCCGATCGGGACGCCCGGGCAGCCGTTGGTCTTCTCCCTCGCCGCTGACGATAGCGTGAATGAGGCACCTACACCCCTGCCCCAGTCGAGGTTGTCCGGCCGGATTTGTGACCAGCCGTGAGTAGAGAGAGAGTGTGTGTGTGTCCACCTATGTCTTTCTTAGATCTGGAGAGCATGAGAGAGTGAAAGAGAGGAACCCTAGTAAAGCAAGCGCTAAGGCTCCTACTTATATATATAGTGGAGTGATTTTGTTGTACCAGCTTCAAAAAAATGCGCTCCTACATGTACCCGCGAATGGGTGTGAGAGAACTAGTGTGTGCGTGCACCGCTTCTCTTCGTGAGAGTACAATATACTATGCCCAAAGAATGTTCGCCACAAGAGTAATAGTATAAGTGTGTGACGTGTGAGCTAAAATAAAATGTGCGCGACGTCTTTTGTTTTTTAGAAGTTCTAAGGGTAGGGTGTGAAGAGCACATATGTGTGTGACGTTTACCTGTAGATAGACAGTGGGTGCGAGAGGACTCGGGAGAGTTGTGACTCGTGAGGGTGCGTGTGTGCGTGAGAGAGAGGGGGCACGTATCAATGCAATGCATGTGTCCGTAAATCATTATCCGACAAATGTTTACCACATGCCTTTTCCCGACAAACGTTGTAAGAACCATTAGATCGGCATCCGACAATGTCAGTTTTGCCATGTCATTTAACAGAACAGCCACTCCTCCTACACACAAATCTTCCACGTGAGTGTTAGCAACTGTCGTATGCTCCCTCCGTTCCAAAATGCAGTGCATATAGCTTTATTGAAAATTTGAACCTCGCAAACTTTTACCGAGTTTTTGTGTACCGAATTGCACATATAGAATACCCAGTATATATCATTTCATTCATCTTCGAGAGGTAACTATAAAGATGGGGGAGGAGTCTACAAGGAAAGACCATCATATCACCTACCACAATTTCAACCATCCTTTGGTGTGGAGGAATATCATAGGAACTCTATATGATATGATTTTTATAGGATTTTTTCCTTTAGAGCCAATTGGTTCATAGGAATAGATTCATATACTCCACATTTCAAAGGAAATAAACATGATATCATTTTTATAGCTTTAGAGCCACTTGGTTCTTATGAATGGATTCCTATACTCCGATAATTTCAAAGGAAAATAAACATTAGTGTATATTCAATAGAAAACTTCCTATGATATGAACCAAATTACATCTCTTTTCTAATCCGTCCTCGTAGGAATTGAGATACATGTCATCTCTAGATTCAATAGAAAAGTTCCTATGATGTGAACCAAATGACATCTCTTTTCCAATCCTACTCATAGGAATTGAGATACTCCATGTCATCTCTTTCCCTACAACTTCCATGTATACATCTTCTATTCCTAAATAGATAGTACAACCCACAAGTAGCTTTTTTCCAAGACATGCAACTATGGCACAAGAACTATATAGTGTCTGAATAACTTTGAAAGATGGTCGCTGGATGAAGCTAATCCGACAGTGCAGAGATGGCAAATCCGATGGCCGTTGGATATCATCAACATTCCACTAGATATGCCACATGTACAATTTAGAAGACTCCATGGTTGAACTTAAGCATAATGCACAAACCTCAAAACACAAGCACTTCTCCTTTGTTCTAGAATCTTCCGTATCATAAGTGCCCAAATTTGTTTCTAAATGAATTGCATTATTTGTTTTTTACTTTATGCTTTACAATGCACAACCCCATGAATCTTAACATTTTTATAAAACTAATTGATTTTGAATGGGATGAACTATCAGAACTAAACGAACATCTACATCATGCATATATGACTCAAAGCTTTACATGCTATAGTGCATATTTATTCATAATTTGGTTTCCAAATCTCATGCGTTCAAGGCATGTGTACCTTACTAGTTTTGACTAGAGTAGCAAATTTCACGCGGCCACGGGTATATCAAAATGCAGGGCCCATGCATCATTGCCTTTCAGTCGAACCTACGTCCACAATTTTTTGTACGTACTCCCTCCGTCCTTTAAAGAGTGTACTTCCAACTTTGTTGGAAACTCAAACCTTTTTATGTTTGACCGTATTTATACAATAATGCACCAACATTTATGCCATCAAATTAGTAGCATTTGATTCATGATAAAATACATTTTCATCATATACCTATTTCGTTTCATAAACATTGATATATTTGTACACAAACTCGGCCAAACATTGAGATAGTTTGACCCTCCAACAAAGTTGGAAGTACACTCTTTAAAGGACGGAGGGAGTATATCTCCACTGGTCCCCGAACCCAAAATGCTGCCTCGTTCCTGTAAAACCATGCGGCCCACACATATTTAAGGCATCGACTCGAACTCAATCCCTCTCCCGTTTACTACGACATGGCCCCGCACGCTGTAGTACTCCTACAAACCCTACCGCCGCACGCATCATCAGTTTTCTTCAAGAGGACGAGGGAGAAGCCGATTTGTAGTGGAGGTGATTTCAAAAAAAAGGATCTGTAGTGGAGACCCCTACCCTAGGGTGCCCTAGGTAGCTTCCGCACGCATCATTGGTTTTCTCTTTTCTTTATGCTGTTGCGCCCTAGAGTGAAATGGTGATTGCTTCATCCATCCAGCTTAATGCAGGAAAGGTGGGGCTTTGTGATTTGACCCCTCATCGCTCATTTTCTACTACTGTGGCGCTATGACCAGGGTGCCCCCAATTCCAACCACTGCTAAGAACTGTAATTTGGTTCATCGCATGTGGAACAAGATGGTGGATGAGACACATGTCGGCCAAAGGGGTCCTGTTAAGTCTGTCACCATTTCATGTGCGGACTGACCCTTCTTGAGTTGCTACACCAACACGACAGGAGCAGCCTACCACTTGGTTTTGCTCCTTGGTGAATCCTGCCTATATTGATCTAAAAAGATATGTACTATACTACCCTCTCTGTTTTGTTTTTTATTGTTTTTTAGGCGTCTCGGTTTATAGGGTGTGCACATAGTTCTAGGTTATCCATTTGACTAACTAAATATGAGTTACTATGTCACAAAAAGTATATCATTGGATTCTTAAGCGGATGTAGTTTCAAAACATATACTGTTCATCACATATATAGCCAGTTAAATTCTCAACCTAGAACAACATGCATGCCATGTAAACCGATATGGAGGAAGTAGTAAAAATGAGGTGATTTTACCGAGCGATCGGCGGGGGAGCATGGCCTGTCATGCGGTCCCATGTGTCATGATGTACCAAGACGATGCGTGTGTTCCTCTTGAGGTAGAAGAAACACTACGTGGTTTGAGATGATGGCGAACCGAAGTGTGAAATAATGGGTGCTTCGTCCATCTAGGAAGGTGCGGCATTGTGATTTGACGTCTCATTGCTCATTACTACTACTGGGGCAGTACGACTGGGGTGTGTCACCCCTGTTGTTTGGTGCTTGACACGTCGACCCGGTTTCTATATGTCCCACATGTTGGTGAGAGGAAGTACATAATTCATGAAAGCGAGCGTCGACGGAGGAGTACAAGACACGGCTTGGTTTTTGTTGCTTTGCGCGATCCATCTATACAAACCCGGACTAAAAAAGGCGAGGGCAGGTCTTTACCCACATGGTAGGCAAGGGAGTTTGGCATAGTCTGTTCGAGGCAAGGAGGCAGGAAGGGAAACAAGCAAATAAAGGTTGAGGGAGTTAGTTTTGGGAAAATCTGATTTTACGGAGTACATACCCATGGGGTTTATAGGGCTCATCTAAAAAATCATTTTTCTGTTTTATAAGTCTCAATTCTACTAGTAGTAGTAGTACCATCACATGTTGGATTTCGAGGTGCATTAAATCACCCGATGCAAGCAGTGTCAAGAGAAAACACACCTATGCATGTAGAAGTTCATGGAAATTTAGTGGTCATGCATGCATTCGTTCTAATTAATGCCTCAGTAAACATAACTTCTTGAGAAAAACGAGCATGCTAATTACTTGTGCAAACTACAAAATTAATTCCACCACTCACCATCTACCTTGGTTGGAGGGATTTTGAAATTGAGCCATAAACTGGAAAGGAGGGAGTAGTAACTTTTGTCTCGATTACTATTTGTGGCCTTGTATAGATGCAAAATGTATTCTTTTATAGTGTCCTTGTATAATTAAATGGAGGGAGTACTAAAGGACATATATATTCCAAACAATATGATAATATCTCTAATCAAGGTAGGGACGAGGAGTAAACGGAGGGAGTACTAAAATTTTCTCCTCGTCCTGCGAACCACCGCATGTGTGCGCGAGGGAGTGGGCATAAGGCGTACAGTACTAGTAAGCAAGCTTCACCTTATCCTGTGATCCACCACGCCCGTGGGCGGGGGAGACAGCGTACTAAGCAAGCTTCTCCTCGTTCTGTGAGTTGACGGGACACATCAAAAGTACTCCAATGTATACAACCTTGCCTCTAAGGTAGGCCCCACATGGTTTGCCTCTTTTTTAACATAACATGTCAAGTCACAATTTGTTTGTTCACCCGTGGTAGACGATCCTCCCTCCATCAAGTGGACAACCAGTACACATGTCAAATTACCACATGGGCTGCCTTTTCGTACATAAATGAGCTCCACCATGTACCCGTGCGGGTGTGGTTGGGAAAGGGACGGGAGTACGTGCACCGTGTGTGCACCTCTTCTCTTCGTGCATGTCCCTCACCTACGTGGGTGTGTGTGAGAGAGATACAAACCAAGACATAATGCACCGTCCATCCCCATGCCTCCGCCCAGTCCGACCACCAGTCACCACCACGCCCCACTCCTCCACCTTATCTCTCATCTTTCTCCCTCCATTTTTATATACAAGGCCACTATCAAAATTACAATTTGCAGATATACAAGGCCACGAACACTAATTGATGCAATATAAATGGTGTTTGCCTCGTAGTACTAGCAAAGGAGGACATTAATTATCCCTTGCATGCATGCAGGAGTGTGAGCATTGGTTTGATGTGCATGAAAGAGAAGAATACATATTAATTTACACAGCAAACAAGGAAACAAGGCGGCTAGCAACATTGACTTAGAAGACATTAATTTTTGCCTTGGTACCTGTAATATGGGTTTGAGGCCTTGTATACAAAATTGGAGTCCAATAAAATTCTTGAGATACCATTTTTCCAATGAAATTCTCGAGAGATCATTAGTTTTTACAAATGGAATTACTCCTGCATGGGTCAATCACAACAGGTGTTCTGTAAAAAAATGCATCTTGATGTTCCATGGAATGCAGGGGCATCTTGCTAGTCCATGAAAACAACACATGGCTGTCGGCGTTCTGGCAACGGGGGTCCCCAAACTTGCCTACCTGCGGCCTGCGGCGTGGCTCGAGTGGTGGCCCAGTGCGGCCCATCTACATCGACTCAAGCTCAAGACCCTCGCGAGGGGCCAAGCCTCGCAGGGCGGATGACAGGAAGCTTCATTAGGAGTGGCCTCGCCAGGAAAGCTCACGAGGAGGCAGAGAGATCAAGGGAAGGGTACCTCGCGAGGTGCCCGTGACGCAAGCCATGACGATCGAGGCCAGGCGGGCGCCAGCCTGTCTAGTGTCCTTGTTTCCTCTTTGGTGCAAAGGGGGCAAGCGCAGGCGCGGAGTACCGATGCATCAAGTAAAGGTTGCCATTTCAGTGCAATGAGACCAAGACCAGCAGAGCGGCAGGATGGAGGTCACCGTGGAGCCCAAGACGGTGCTATCATCAGAGCCTTTGGCAGTCGAAGACCAACTTTAGTCGGGATAAGTGTACTAGATGTTCCCCTTCAAAATGGCCGTTGTTGGCGCCCTTCCTGCTCGATATTTGGGAAGAGGACCAGGGCCTCTATATATAGAACTAGCCAACACAGTAGGAAGGGATGGCTCATCGAGAGCAGGCAACTAGGATCGAATCCTTCCCAAGCAGAACACCACCACAAGAATACCCCTCGCGAGGTTGTTCTTCCTTTGTACTATTCATCACCAGCCCCTGAGGCAATCCACACACCACACACTAGAGTAGGGTATTACACCACAATGGTCTCCTGAACCAGTATAAACTCCGTGTCCCTTGTGTTGTTCATCTAGCTAGTCTAGATTCTCAGTGAGGCGTTGGGACGTGGATTGGTAGGGGAGAGATCTTCGCGTGCACCCCAGAGTTCGAACCTTAAGGGTTTTGCCAGAACCAAACATCCAACATTTGGCGCGCCAGGTAGGGGTGTGCTGGAATCTTTTCTTCCGCTGTTTCACATTCCGTCGTTCGTCGCGTCCATGGCTGATGCTTGCTGAGCTCGTGCCAAGCGTCGGGCGGCCGTTGCTGCCCATGTCGCCCAGACGGCTCCCGTTGGTGGGCCTCCCCATCGTTCCCCATCGCCTGCCGCCCACGCCGCCACCGGCCCGGTGGCGAATGAGCAGCAAGCATCGTCGCTGCATCCCTCGGGGCAGCGGGAAGGCCGCACCGCCACCCTGTCGCTGACTCCGGCAGGCTCGTCGTCGCATGCCCGTCGCGCTCCTGCGGACGTGCATGCCGCGTTGCTCCTGGCGCGTGAGCTCCTGCACTACCGTCACGTCGACGACCTCTACAAAGAGTGGCTCGCTCGCATCACCGAGCTTGTCAGCGCCGCAGGGGGCTCCCCTGCGCCATCCCTCTCACTGGCTCGCCCCCGTCCTGCATGGGTAACGCAGCTCCGGTGGCGCCTCCGCCACCTCGTCCCCAAGAAGGTGCCCTGGCTCCAAGGCGCGCGGCCCCTGGGCGAGACCCACCGCGCCCAGTGCTCGTGCAGCAAGAAAGGAGCTGCCAAGAAGTCCCTCGCCCTTAAGAAGGCGCTCGTGTGCTCCCTGCACCGATGCGCCATGATCGCATTCCTGCTCCAGCGCGCCAAGACCCCGCGTTGCTCCTGGCTGCAGCGCGCGGGGACCCCCAGGATCAAGCCCCGCGCCAGCAAAGGCCACCAGTGGCTACCGCAGGCTGCCACGCCTTCACCACCGAGTTGTGCAGCGTGGCCTGGTCGGGCAAGTTCAAGAGGGATCTACCTCCTCTCTACGACGGTACCGCGGACCCCGTGGAGTTCCTCCAGCTCTACGAGCTGGGCATCGAAGCAGCCAACGGAGGCGAAAAAGTCATGGCGAATTGGTTCCCCATGGCGCTCAAGGATGGTGCCCCCACCTGGCTCCTGAACCTGCCTCCCAGCACGTTCTCCTCGTGGGACGAGATGCGCACCTGCTTCATCGCCAATTTCCAGGGCACTCGCGACCGGTCCCCAGCCATGAGTGACTTGCGCCGCATCAAGCAGCAACCAGGAGAGACCCTGCAGAAGTACATCCAGTGCTTCAACAACGCATGCCTCAAGATCCCCAGGGTGACTGAGGAGGCCATCATCTCAGCCTTCTCTGATGGTGTCCGCGACATCAAGATGAAGGAGGAACTGGCGATCCACAAAGATCTGTGCACATCTCTGGAGTTGTTCAACCTGGCAACCAATTGCGCAAGAGGTGAGGAGGGACGCCTCTCCCTCCTCGAGCTTCCAGTCGCTGATCTTGAAGAGAAGAAGTCCAAGGCCAAGGATGTGAAGCGCAAGGGAGTAGTTGTGCTCGCAGCTGAGCCAGACACAAAGCGTGGCAGAGATCAGCCGGAGTCATCCAAGGGCAGCCGGTACTGCGTGTACCATGACCTCCACACCCACAACACCAACGAATGCCAAGAGCTCAGGGCTGTGCGAGAAGGACGTGTTGGCCGACACCCCGAGCGCAGCGATCGGGTCTATGGCCGAGGAGGAGGAAGAGGTGGAGGACGATGGAAAGATCGTGGCCCTCGCCAAGGGTGGTGTGACCGGCCTCGTGAGGACCGCTGGCAGGACCAGCCTTGCAATGGGGCTTGGAGGGATTGCCTCGTGAGGATCGTCCGCAAGGCAACGCAGGCCTCCCTCCTCTGCCACCACTACCAAGGAGGAATGAAGAACTGAAGACCAGCATTAAGACGAGGGGGCTGGGGGCTTCCAGGAGCCACACGCTATCGCTTGCATATTGGGCGGTGCTCAGGCCCCAACCTCTTAGCGTATCTTCAAGTAGTTTGCTCGCGAGGTGAATGCAGTCCTCCCAAAGCTCGAGGCCTCATGTTCTCTCAGGTGGTCCACGTATGCCATCACGTTCAGCTCAGTGGATCAGCTCAAGTGCGCAGCAACAGCTGGGGTCCTCCCAATGCTCTGTTCCCCAGTCATCAGCAATGTGCAGGTCACCAGGACCCTCATCAATGGTGGCACAGGGCTCAATGTTCTGTCTGTCGAGACATTCAACAATCTCCAAGTGCCATATGATCAGCTTCAACCAACCAAGCCTTTCTCAGGAGTCACTGATGGTTCTACCACCCTGATAGGGCAGGTCCGCCTCCCTGTCACCTTTGGACAGCGCAAAAACTACCGTACTGAGCTCATCAACTTCGACGTCACCCACATTCGCCTGTCGTACAACGCCATCCTCGGGTACCCAGCCCTGGCCAAGTTCATGGCAGTAACTCACCATGGCTACAATGTCCTCAAGATGCCAGGAAGCGATGGAGTCATCACAGTCCCCTATGAGGAGAAGGATGCATTGTGTTCTCTCGAGTGTGCCTTTAAGCCGTGTCAATTGAAGACCCAGATCGCAAGAGAGGGAGCCTTCCCGAGGCAGTTCCAAAGAAGAAGAAGACATCACCTGGCCCGAGGCCATAGGAGGCAGGCGCCTCCGGTGGCACGGCGCCAGGGTTCGCGCCCGTTCAAGGGGCGCCTTCCTCCGTTGCATAGGAAGGCGCGCCCGACGCCCTCCTCGAGCAAAGCTCGGGGCTCTCTCCTGGAGGGCCGCTGACTTTGCCAAGATCACGAGGGAGGCGCTCAGGCACCACCTGGAGGCGTGCTTCGCAGCATGCTTCCTGCAGGAAGGCATGAGGCAAGAAGGGTCCAACCCTCAAGAGTTCATCACTAAACTCACTCAGGAGCTGCAGGAATCGAGAGTCATGCATGGCAGCCGCCGCCTACCCGGCGTAGCTCCTCATCCAGGCGAGGATGGTGGGCTACGTGCCTGCATTGATGTACTAGGGATCAACCGAGCCGCATCTCAGGAGCGCCTCTGGCCTTCACGTGTGGGACGTTGTGAGGGCCCACCTCACAGCTACGTTCACATGCCTCTTGGCTTGCCGAACACGACCGCTGCTCATCTGCGCCTGGTGCGGAGCATTCTGCATGCTCATGAGGCCAGGCACTGCGCGGTCCTGGCAGAGATGGAGATGGTCCTCGAGGAGCCGCCCGGACCCTCGGAGCCTCCCGAGGCTCAGGGCCCTGGGGGCTCGTGAGGGTAGGCTTCCTCACCGCGCGTTGTCAGCTACTCCAACATTCCATTGTCTCCAACGGTATCAGGTGACATCTTTCAAGTTACATTTCAGCTGGGAGCACCCCCAGGGCAGCATCATTCCCAGATCGCGTGGGTCTATCCCTGCGGCATGTATCTCTTTTGCTCATGTCTTTAGTTTACCTTGCTGGGGGCGCCCCTCGGGCTGCATCATCCCCAAGCCGCTCGGGCCTGACCCAGTGGCGTGTATCTTTCTTGCATCTATCTAAGTTGATTCGCTCTTTCGTGCTCAATCTGCCTATCGTAATCGCCTGCTCGATTGACACCAACCTTTGGAGCTGCTCGCTCTGGCATGACGCTTGTGCATGGGTCCGTACCTACAACATCGACAAACCTGAGTGGCTGAGCTCTGGCCGCGGCAGCCCCGCAAGGCGTCACCTCACCAGGCCCTCAGTGCCCTCATCACTCCCTTGGAGCAACTAGTGACTGGCCGGCAATTGTATTGGCAATCCTTGTTTTCCTTGTGATGGGTTTATAGGGCCTCTCTAAGGATAGTGTTGGGCGAGACCTTCGCGAGATCTCTCTCTCTCTCTCACCCGCGCGAATCACTTGCGTGTTAAAAGGGGGCACCTGAGCATCGTGACTCGTGGGCTCTTACTGGCTCTCCAGCGCTCACCTCCAGGCCTTGTCCACAGCATCGTGACCTGGCATACCAGCGACGGCTGAGCTTGCTCGAGGGCCAGGACCTGAGGACGTAGAGCACGAAGAAGAGTGCGGGAGAGGGGGAAGAAGCTCACGAGGACCTCACCGGGCAACTTCCCAGCTGCTGACACGCGCGTCCAGCGCCGCGCCGAGTGATGGCTCCAGGCTCATGAGATAAGTCACTCCCTGGAACAGCTAGCTTGCGTAACACCCAATCTGCACCTAATGCGGCCCTGTGACGGTGACGTTGCCGTCCTTTCTCGCCTAGTGACGGCTGCTTGAGCGCTAAAGGGGACCTCCTGAGCATCGCGCCTCGGGGGCTCTTACTGGACCTTGGGCCGCTCACCTCCTGGCCTTGACCACGGCATCACGACCTGGCATACCAGCGACGGCTGAAGCCTTCCTGGGGACCGGGACCTGTCAGCGCAGAGCACCAAGCCCTCGTGAGGTTAGAAAGGAGGAACCAAGCTGAGACAGGACAAGCATCTCGCACTGCTTCACGATAGGGATCATATTAACAAAAGAGACTACAAACACTTTACATGCCCCCATGGGGTACTTCCTTGATTCCTCGCAGGGAACAAAAGGTGCAAATCCTAAGGAGCCCTAACTACAGGTGCCTCAGCGGCACACGCCATCATCAACAGTGGGCCACGTGAGGCCGGCGCCAACCCCATCCAGATCAGCCGCGCCGGCCGTCGGGCGCACCAGGTCTGCTCCGGGCGCGACGCGAGCTCGAGGGCTCATAGCTGTCGTCGCTCGTCTCCGGATTCAGGAGAAGCACGAGGGAGTCGCTGGACCCCCCCCCCCCGACATCCCCGCTGCTGCCAGAAGAACTGCTGGAGAAGCGGGTGGCAGGCTTGGCCCTCGCCACTCCAATGCTTCGGCCGTTGTCCCTGGCGCAGCACTCAAGCCGGCGTCCTTCCACGTCAAAGACCTTGAATAACATCAGGGGGCTCCATCGTATTCGAGATGAATTACAAAGGCGCCCTCCATTCGGCAGACCCTGGCGATCTTGCCCCAGCCTCGGGTCATGAAGACCTTGCCCGGAGCAACAACCTCGACCTCCGCTCCGGTCGCGGGGGTGCTGCAGTCGGCGTGCTGCAGCCAGAGCTTGAGAGGCCCCCTCGACGGCATCTCGAAGGCGAAAAAAGAAGGAAGGTGGATCCAAGAGCTCGTAGGCATGGCGGCGTGAAGCACGAGCTCGCGAGGGGAGTCTGCGGCATGGACTCCAGGGCGATGACGCGCGCCGCCGTAGTTTGTCTGCGTCGCCGACGGCGCGGGTGGCGCCGCTCGGCGTCTTCTTCCCCAGGTCCCTTGTCCCGGGCGTACAGAGGCAATGGAAACCCGGGAGGAGGCTGCTCGTACCAAGGCCTCGACGTCTCCTACCGAGCGCCCTCGTCGCGGCGACAGGGGACTGGCCGCTTCTTCAGTGGGAGTGGGATGGGCCCCTCTCGGGGGGCCTGCCCCTTCTCTTCAGCTGAGAACCGGCGTCGAAATGGTGGAGGAGCGAAGAAGAAGAGGCGGAGCAACGAGAGATAAGCTGGGAGGGCTCACGTCGTGCTGTACTTATAGCCGGAAGAGGCCAACCATCGGCCTCCACGATCGCAGGTAATCATGACTCATTTTGCATGCAGCGAACTGTCAAGTCGGGCAGTTGCCGAGGCGTCATGGGGAAGCGGAGACACCCACGTCCAATCAACCTCCACGTGGAGCCCATGGCCGCAGGCTATTGGGGCCCGCGGCGCTCCGCACTTGCACCTTCGCTTCTCTGCTAAGCCAAGTCCGGGTGCGCCTTGGGCCCGGCGGCTACTGTCGGCGTTCTGGGAATGGGGGTCCCCAGACCTGCCTGCCTGTGGCCCGCGGCGTGGCTCGAGTGGTGGCCCAGTGCGGCCCATCTTCATCGACTCAAGCTCAAGACCCTCGCGAGTGGCCAAGCCTCGCGGGGCGGACGATAGGAAGCTTCCTCAGGGGTGGCCTCGCCAGGCAAGCTCGCGAGGAGGCGGAGAGATCAAGGCAAGGGTACCTCGCGAGGTGCCCGTGACGCAAGCCATGACGATCGAGGCCAGGCGGGCGCCAGGCGGGCTCCGGCCTGTCCAGTGTCCTTGTTTCCTCTTTGGTGCAAAGGGGGCAAGCGCAGGCGCGGAGTACCGAGGTGTCAAGTAAAGGTTTCCATTTCAGTGCAACGAGACCAAGACCAGCAGAGCAGCAGGATGGAAGTCACCGTGGAGCCCAAGACGGCGTCATTGTCAGAGCCTTTGGCAGTCAAAGACCAACTTTAGTCAGGATAAGTGTACTAGATGTTCCCCTTCAAAATGGCCATTGTTGGCGCCCTTCTCGCTCGATATTTGGGAAGAGGACCAGGGCCTCATATATAAGACTAGCCACCATAGTAGGCAAGGACGGCTCATCGAGAGCAGGCAACTAGGATCGAATCCTTCCCAAGCAGAACACCACCACAAGAACACCCCTCGCAAGGTTGTTCTTCCTTTGTACTATTCATCACCAGCCCCTGAGGCAATCCACACACCACACACTGGAGTATGGTATTACACCACAATGGTGGCCTGAACCAGTATAAACTCAGTGTCCCTTGTCTTGTTCATCTGGCTAGTCTAGATTCTCAGCAAGGCGTTGGGACGTGGATCGGTAGGGGAGAGATCTTTGCACGCACCCCAGAGTTCGAACCTTAAGGGTTTTGCCAGAACCCAACATCCAACAACGGCAAAATTCCACGACGAACGAGGGATTTGAATCTGCCGGGAGGGGCTATTTGGATCTTGCCCGGGGTAGCCAAAATATTGGCGACCCTTTTGTCCACCGGTGCCTTTGCCACCGATGAACGAGGAATGGCTTGGGTGCTCATCCATCCTCCAGCGCGCACGTTCGAGACAAGCTCGCACAAGGTGTGTTTTTTCCACCACGCCGCCCGAGCCGCCCGCAGACCGACCGGCGACCCGCGAATTATGCCATCCAACCATAGCCGCACACATTATGACAGCAACTCAACCAACCGGGAGAAATCCATGCAAACACGGTGATATTTCATATAAACAATGACGGAAATCATATAAAATACCGGATTTTCATACAAACATGATGGATTTCATTACATTCAAATGAACTGCATGGTGCTACTTCTGGACAGCACAGGTATATAATACCTGGCCTAAATGGTCGCCCGCCGATCCATTTGTGTTCCTCATGTCCGGCAGCACGATCACCGGACTGCCGGGAGCCCTAGAGGTATATGCTTCATTGCAAAGGATGGACCGCTTCCACATTGGCCAACTGATATCATTGGCTGATGCCGAAGATGATGGTGGAAGGGGGCTTCCCCGCTTCCGTGGAGCCCATGTTGGGTCGACGAAGGTCCTCGCAACAAAAGGATCCGGCAAGACACCTGTTGTGTACGTCAGCGTCACCTCCGCGGTGGCCTTCATGGGACCCAAGCGGCGGCGGCCTCCCATGTTCTACTTCTCCTCGATGATGGTGGCGGACACGGAGGCGCTGGCCATCGACTCAACACTCTCCGCACACCTGGCTTCTGTCACTGCTTGCATGGCGCGGCCGCTGGCATGGGAGTCTCAATCACAGAAACGGGAGGCACAGTCGCACACACGGGAGGCACGGTACAAGGCGGCGGCATGGACGGCAGCAACGACACCCGTGTGTCGCTCCTCATCAAGCTGGCCCGGAGCGGCGAGTTGCTGAACCGCGTGCTGGCTTGGGGTGGCAACTGGCTCCATTGGGCGAGTGGAGAGAGGTGGATCAGCGAGTTGCATAGCTCGTATCCGGCGGGCTCGGCTGGCCACCCAGCCGGCTTGGATGTGGGATAACTACTCTTCGTAAGCCATTGTAAGAGTGGACAAAATGGTGAAGGAGGAGATAGGGGAGCGGCGGAGGTGTGTGATTCTTGGCCGGCGTTTGGCCTCGTTTAAAAAGGAGATTAAATAGATGGTGGACGGGAGGAGCTCGGCCGGTGTTGCGTTTAATGTCGTCTCGGTCATGAACGGATGTGTGTCCAAAGTGGGTTTCTTGGCTTCCACACGGGCGGGTTTCATGGAGGCGTTTGAATGCAGCAAGGAGGCGTGTTCAACCGGGTGTGCAGCGAGTGGAGCCCTCGACTCTGACGTATGACATCGCGCCGTTCTTCCACTGACGTGTGGGCTCTTTGGGTACATGGCCTGCATGTCAGTGACCTAACGCAGGCAACGCACAGCAGAGGAACTTTTGGTGGGCCAGGGCGGTCAGAAGCGGGCATTTCATAAACCAATGATTGTTCACTGAGTGTGACGTCGTCTATTTCATGTAGATAAGCCTACTATGTTGATAGCCCGTTTGATAAGTTGTGATTCATAAAGACCGCTGCAAACATCAATGTTCTGCTTATCACAGATAAGATTGATTAATACCCGTAACAATCCATGTCCTTAACAAAGGGTGCATGCATGTATAGGTTGACCGTGTGTCTTGTGTCATGTGTTGTGTGCATGCAGGCATGCGAGTGTTGCGTGTGTGCAAGGGTACGTTTCATTGTTGCATGCATGTGTGCGTATGTGCGTGTGTTCATGAGTGCACATGTATGTGTTAGTGTTGCACGCCTGCATGTGTGCGTGTGTTTGTTATGTGTACGTGTCAGTGTTGCACGCCTGCATGCATGCATGTGTTGCATGCATGCATGTGTACGTGCGGGGTGAGGCTACACGTCAGTCGACTGACTTTTTCATCTCTAGTCATTAGATTTTCCAGCAGTTGGATATGAAATCAAGGGCCCGCAGTTTATCTTCAAACTCCACCCCCTGAGCCGCCAGCCACCACCTGCCGAACCGCTGGCCCCCGCCGCCCGCATCTGGCCCACGCCGCCACGCTGCCCCAAAACCAATCCCCACTGCCGGTCTGCCGCTGCATCGGCCATCCCTCTAGCCCCCCCCCCCCCACGCCGAGCTTTTTCTCCGGTGATCCCCACACCACCGCCCAATCACCCCCCCCCCCCACCACCACCACCACCATCGACCACTACCAACCAGAGGTCTCATGACTTCGAATACCCACCGACCACTAATTTATTACCATTTATGTCCTTCATATATGCGCTGGCGGGTGGGCCCTATGGTAATGTGCGCTGCTGAATGTGGACCGTTTGACTGGTCAAATGATCGTGTCATCAACAAATTACAAAGCTGTATGGTGAGCCAGTGACCGTATGATCAACCTAAAATGTATTTTATTAACATAGTACAGACTCAAACTACCATTTCTTTCTTTCATATACGGGCTGACAGGTGGGCCCCGCAGTTACACGCCCCGATGTTGCAACACTAGTTGCGCCACGTGGAATGTTTGACTAGTCAATTGTTTGTGTCATCAACAAAATACGGAGTTGTATGGGTGAGTCAATGACCGTATAATCATGACATGTATTTTTTAACACGGTACAGACGCAAGGGCTCATATATACACGCAAGCACTCACCGCTATAAGCGCACACATGCAGACCCTACCCCTATGAGCACCTTTGAGAGAGTGAGCCAGAATATGATCTTGAGATTTTATGAAGTCACAATAGGTTCCTCTAGTCGAGTGGAACGTCTCCTCCCACTGAACGCACATCGCCGGAAAATACTGAAATTAACCCAGGATAAATGCGAACACCGGGACTTTAACCCTGATGGGCTCAAGAACCCACTGTCTCCTAACTATCCAACCACATGTTGGTTAGCATGACAAAATGTATGTGGTGATCGTGATGAGCTTATTCTGAAGTCCATTAACCATATCTTGATTTCGCTTCAAATACAATGACCATAAGTGTCGTCAACAAAATATGGAGCACGCATCAAATGCAAAGTTCGTCAGTGTCATCAAGAAAATATGGAGACGTATCGTGAGCTAGATACCGTATGATCACCACGAGAATGTATGCGGTGACCGTAATGAGCATATTCTGAAGTCCAGTGACCGTATAGTGCTTTAGCTTGAAATATAGTGACCGTCACGCGTGAATGTGTCGTGGGCATGCATACTTTTAGAGGGCTGAGAGATAGTTTGTGTGTGTACGTGAAAGTACTGTAGAAAGAGGGGGTGTCCGGTGGAGACAAGGAGAAATATGCCCTTCATTTCTCTTTCTCGTGACTAATATTTTAGGAGAATATATAAACATTCACAATGCAGAACAAATATTTTTGGATGCACCATGCTATTAAGTTTCATGTATAACATTGTACTATTGTATATGCTTATTTTCTTAGTGGCCGATTGCGTGCGTGGTGTGGTGGGCACATCATTTCTAGTTGTGGTGGGTCAACATGAGGACTCATGGGTCGGTTACATCCTGCGCCACATAGGTTGGACCAAGGCGCATTATACGAAGACCCATGTGGAGGACTCAGCGTACAACACGAAGCTACCAGAGTCATGTAGGACTCTATCCCCACTGGTGATAAGCCGACTATACATGATTTGTAACCCTAGGCCCTGAGTATGTTATAGAATCTTTGGGGCTAGTTCGTCGATAGTATACACACACACAATGCCTGGTATTCACGTGTACTTTGTACACACCCCTATCACTAATATATAGTACCAAGAGTAGGCGTTTTCCTCAACTGCAAGGGTCCGATCTAGGGTAAAACTTTGCCTCGTATTACCATCCAGCCTAACAGTCAGGGATATCCTACTGAATGATATGATGGAATCATATTTGCCAACTACTAAGAGAGAGGTGTGTCTGGGGGGGAGGGGGTCGAAGGCAATGTGTGCGAGAGGCCTAAAGATAATGTGTGTGCGGGAGACACATAGGCACATATATGTGTGTATAGAGGGCTAGTAGAGACCGTGTGTGTGTATATATGCATGTGAGAGAAATAGTGTTTTCCTACTGAGATTTGTGAAAAGAGTGATACATAGTAGTCTGAAAGATATATATATATATATATATAGAGAGAGAGAGAGAGGAGAGCATGTGCGTCAGACACTCCGACACCCCGGGAACGATTTTGAGCATGTGTGAAAGAGAAATGCCGATGCATATAAAGTGTGTGCACTTATGCGTTAGTGAAAGTGCAACTATCCTTGGGTGGTTTTGGTAATTATTAACAACATATAGCCCATTGAACTAATGCTATTTCAAGATGAATATTTCAAGAAAGTTCAATGATTGGCATGGCATGGATTAGGAATGTGGACCCCTCAAAATGCTAAGGACAAAGGATTGGCTCAAGCTCTAAAGCTCAAGACTCTACATTTTACTTTTAGTGATCCAAGATCACATTGAGTCCATAGGAAAAGCCACTACTATTAAAAGGGGATGAGGTGTTTCTTAAT
Source organism: Triticum aestivum (assembly GCF_018294505.1). Lineage (NCBI taxonomy): Eukaryota > Viridiplantae > Streptophyta > Magnoliopsida > Poales > Poaceae > Triticum > Triticum aestivum. The sequence goes on from NC_057810.1 coordinate 159,228,863, forward strand.
GGCTTGCTTGCTCAAAATTCTTAGTGATATGCTCCAAAAACCCTCAACCACTTTCTCATATCCACATATGTCCCAAACCAAAAGTCAAACTCGGCCCCACCGATTTGATCTATCCGGCGCCACCGAGTTCATTTGACATAGCCACTGCCAAAAATCCTAGTCACTTCGGTCTCACCGATAGGGATCTCGGTCTCACCGAGATGGGATTGCAAACTCTTTGTTTCCCTTCGTAATGTTTCGATCTAACCGAGATGAGCCATCTGTCCCATCGAGTTCTTAATGCAAACTCCCTGTTTCCCTTTCGTAAGGTTTCAGTCTAGCCGAAATGAGTGAATCGGTCCCACCGAGTTTGCCTGACCAACTCTCTGGTTAGCTTATTACCAAGTCGGTCCCACTGAGTTTGTGTAATCGGTCTCACAGAGATTACGTTATGCCCTAACCCTAATGAAATCGGTCCCACCGAGTTGACATGTCAGTCCGACCGAAATGCCTAATGGTCACATTATGAACTAAATCGGTCTGACCGAGTTTCATGATTTGGTCTCACTGAGTTTGGTAAATTGTGTGTAACAGTTAGATTTTGTGTGGAGGCTATATATAACCCTCCGCCCTTTCTTCATTCGTGGAGAAAGCCATCAGAACGTGCCTACACTTCCAGCATTCATTTTCTGAGAGAGAACCACCTACTCATGTGTTGAGACCAAGATATTCCATTCCAACCACATAAATCTTGATCTCTAGCCTTCCCCAAGTTGCTTCCCACTCAAATCAGCTTTCCACCAAATCCAATCCTATGAGAGAGAGTTGAGTGTTGGGGAGACTATCATTTGAAGCACAAGAGCAAGGAGTTCATCATCAACACACCATCTATTACCTTTTCGAAAGTGGTGTCTCCTAGATTGGTTAGGTGTCACTTGGGAGCCTCCGTCAAGATTGTGGAGTTGAACCGAGGAGTTTGTAAGGGCAAGGAGATCGCCTACTTCATGAAGATCTACCCTAGTGAGGCAAGTCCTTCGTGGGCGATGGCCATGGTGGGATAGACAAGGTTGCTTCTTCATGGACCCTTTGTGGGTGGAGCCCTCTGTGGACTTGCGCAGCCATTACCCTTTGTGGGTTGAAGTCTCCATTAACGTGGATGTACGATAGCACCACTTATCGGAACTACGCCAAAAATCTCCGTGTCAACATTGCGTTTTCTCCCTCCAAACTCCTCCCATTTACCTTCATGCAAGTTCCACGCTTTACTTTCTGCTGCTCATATACTCTTTGCATGCTTGCTTGAATTGTGTTAAGATTGCTTGACTGGTGTGAAGTTGCTAAAATCTGCCAAGACATAAAATTGGGAAAAGGCTAGATTTCTATTTGGTCAAGTAGTCTAATCACCCCCCCCCCCTCTAGACATACTTTCGATCCTATAAGTGGTATCAGAGCTACGGTCTCCATTTGCCTTGATTTCCAGGTGATCATAGCCTTGGTTTCACAACCTAGAAGAGTATGGCGTCTAGCAAGGGAAATTACCATCGTAGAGGTCCTTAGATTGATGGTACTAATTTTGCTAGTTGGAAGCATAAGATGAAAATGCATATTCTTGGACATAACCCCGCCGTTTGGGCTATTGTGTGTATTGGCTTGCAAGGTGAATTCTTTGATGGGAGAGAACCAAACTATGAAGCTACCGCGGAAGAGTTGAAGATGCTGCAATACAACGCTCAAGCTTGTGATATTCTGTTCAATGGATTGTGCCCTGAAGAATTCAACAAAATTAGCCGTCTTGAGAATGCAAAGAAAATTTGGGATACTTTGATTGATATGCACGAAGGTACTGACTCCGTTAAGGAATCCAAATTAGATGTGCTTCAAAGTCAGCTTGACTAGTTCAAAATGAAGGATGGTGAAGGTATCGTTGCAATGTACTCTAGGCTTACTCTCATCACAAATGAGATTGTCGGCTTAGGAAGTGAAGAGATGACCGATAGATTCATCATCAAGAAGATCCTAAGAGCCTTGTATGGAAAATATGATACCGTGTGCGCATTGATCCAAATGATGCCCAATTAAAAAGATCTCAAGCCAACAGAAGTCATTGGAAGAATTGTTGCTCATGAGATGTCACTCAAGGATAAAGAAGAGCTTCACAACAAGTCAAGTGGTGCTTACAAAGCCTCTTGTGATGCTCCTACATCATCAAGTGAGAAACAAATCTTCAATGAAGAATTGAGCCTAATGGTGAAGAACTTCAACAAATTCTACAAGAGTAGAAGCAAGGAAACAAGTTCCAAGTCAAGGTCCTACAATGACAAAAGATCTTCGAGTCGTGGACGAAATTGCTACAATTGTGGAAGACCCGTACACTACTCCAATGAGTGTACGGCTCCCTACAAAAGAAGAGAAGATTCACCTAAAAGAAGAAGTAGAAGAGAAGAGTCACCACCAAGAGAGAGAAGGAGTAGGGATGATCGTTATGAACGAAGAACCTCCCGGAGAAGCAAGGATTCGGAAAGGAAGGACAAATCATCAAAGAGCTACACAAAACAAAGACATCAAGATCATGTTGGTGAATGGGTATCCGGCTCCCACTCCAACCACCACTCTGAGAGAAGTTATCAATCCAACTCCGAATATACTCAAGATGAAGGTGTTGCCGGTCTAGCACGTGTGTCAACCAACTCCTATGACATATTTGACTCACCAAATGAAGGAATTGGAAGATGCTTCATGTCTAAAGGCCCAAAGGTATCACACCCCGAGTATGTTGATTTCAATAGTGATGAAGATGACTTGCTAGGTGATGATGATTTACTTTCTGACAACTCTACTGATGAATACTATGATGAATCATCAATTAATCATGCTAAAACGAATGACAATGATAAGGAGATAATTGAGCATCTAACTAAAGAACTAAACACTCTTAAATTAGCTCATGAAACTACTTCTTTTAAAAACTCATGAGAAGTTACGCTTCGAAAAGCTCAATCTTGAGCAAGAGCATGAGTTCTTAAAGGCCATCAATGATGATCTTCAAAAGAAGAGTTCTTCTTACATTGCCAAGTGTTTACTCTTGTCTACTTACATGCCACAAGTAAAATCTAGCAACAAGAACAAGAAAGATTCTTCCTCTAGTAATAACAATAATCATGCTAAATCCAATGTTGTTGCTTCTAGTAGTTCTCTTGATTCCACTAATGATTCTCTTAGCCAAGTTACACTTGAGCAAGAAAATAGCTTATTGAAGGGAATTATAGAGAAAGGTGTTTACAAGAGCCTTGCCGGAAGTAAGCAATTTGAGGAAATTGTACACAAGCAAGGAAGGCACCGGAAGAATCAAGGTGTTGGTTTTGAACGAAAGTTCAATGCCAATGGAGTTGAGTGGGAAGAAGATCAATACCCCAAGACAAACTTTGTTCCTCAACAAGAGAAGTATGATCCTACTTATTTCCAAGGGACACAAGCCCAATATGATCTTCCACCACAAGACCATAAGCAAAAAGTCAAGGATAAGCATCAAGAGGAGATTGATGCATTTGAAGAAGCTCCCAAGGCCTTGGTCAAGTGGGTTCCCAAGACTACATCAAGTTCTACTTCATCAAGTACAACTACAACTCCAAGGATTCCCATCAAGATGATGTGGATCCCAAAGAAGAAGAACTAGAGAGTTCTTGAGGGTGACTCCGCCAACTCACTTCACTCATATCATTTTGGCAAGAACAACAGCAAACAACTTCCACATCTTGCACTAGTTCAAGGAGTAACAAACCCTCTTGTTGGTAAGACAAGGGACAAGGTAACCTAATGCTTTCATGGACATCATCTTGTGTGTACATTATTCTATGTCCATGGATATCCTTGCTTGTTCCTTGTGGGACTAACCCGTGTAGGTATTTGTAACGCACCAAGACTGACGCTTCAGAAGACTTCCATATTTTCATGATCACCGTGTGTTTATTTTGTGTTTGCTCTTTTATTTTTGCATTGCATCATGTCATCATGCCATCATGTCATTAATCTTTGCATCGCAACTCAACTAATAAATTGCATAGATGGTTGATCTATTTAAATCGAGGGAAGGGTGACTTCTCTTTATAACATATCCTCCCAATATTAGGGAGCTATATTAAATATTTATTTAATTTGGAAATCACCATAACACACTTGCAAATTATCCCAATGCCTTTGTTATCTTAATTCCTGGTCTCCAACCTTGCCATATATTCTTTCACCATATTTCGGAGCTCCACCAAAAATCCAAACATTTTTGGACCTTCCCAACCCTCACTTCCTATTCAAATCATTTGAATTTAAATCAAATGAGTTTGAATTTACATCTTTCAACCATGGACTTTTCTATTTTCTCGGAACAAGCACATTCTTGTGGGTCCGGGAAAATTATCCGCGTGTCCAATTTCTTCCCCAACACCTCCTTTCTTCTCCTTTTCTTCTTTGTTATTTTCTGTTTCTAGAGAATTATAGGGAGGGAGAAGAGAGCCAGCCAAGCCGGCCTCTTAGGCCCGACCAACTAAGCCGGCCCATAAGCCCAGCCAGCCCACCTAAACCTATAACCCTAGCCTCGCCCCGATCCATCTCCTCCTCCTCCTCGTTCCCACGCGCGCCTCCATCCCTCTACATCGCATCGCACTCGATCCCCTCGCTCCCACATCCGCACGCCCCGCTGCCAGTGCCAGGAAGGGCTTCGCCCTGATCCCCTTGCTCCTCGCTCATGTTCCCCTCCGCCACCTCGACCCACTGCATCACCCGTCGCCCTTCTCCCCTCGCATCAGTGACGACCGCGCCGCCCTACCTGTCTTACTCCGGCTAGGACCTCCTCGCCCAAACGCTGCCGCCGGCCTTTGCCTCCCACGCTGCCCCAGGATGTAGCTCCCTCCTCCTTGCCCCTGCCGTCTTCGGCGCCACGCTGGCGAGCGCCATCGTCGGAGCTACTCCTTTTGCCGAGCGCCACCCCGAGCCCCAAGCATCACCCCTGCTTCCTCCCACGTCGCCCTCTGCTCCGACCCAGCCACTGCGCCCTCAGCCCCCCCCCCCCCGTCGGACCTCCTTCCTCTGCTCCAAGCTTGCCGCGCCGCCTTGGGTCTCCGTTAGTGTCGACCTCCTGCCCCGCCGGTCTACCTCCCCACGCCAGCAACAAGCCTCGCTGCCGCCGCTCTTCACCAAGTCCCAGCTGCTCCCCTGCGTCACCAAGACCGATCCTCCGAGGAACCCCGTGTTCAACTACAGAATGAGTGGCAAGTACCACTACGACCGGGTTCGACTATATGGATTCAACAAGTACTTTGGATACACCAAGTTCGACTACACTGCGAGACCCATACCCGGACCGTCAATCTTCTCCGAGAATTTTTCCAAGTACCACGATGATGCGTCGAGTACCTCTACCCATGACCCGGGAACGTCTACGACCCGTGAATGACTACCATCGCCAAGACCGCAATTACCATGACAACCCCCAAGGATTCGAATCCGTCAAGTTCCTCTCCGAAACATGTACCACTACTTCCACTACCGTCGCGAGAACGACTACTTCCACTACCGTCGCCACGTGAACAACTACTTCCACGACGTCCCGTGAACGCGTACTTCCTCTACACCGCTTCGAACCCGATCCGCTCTGAAAACGCAGGCTTCAAAGGTATAACCGCCGAGACGACCTTTCGAGAATGAATGTGTGTTGTATGAGATGCTCGTGTTTGCATCGTGCCCGTTTGCTTCATGCACGTTCCTCCTCGTTTGCCATGTCGTCGACCCGCGGGAACCCGGTATCCGGGATCACCCCACCTTCTTTTGCATGTTGCGTACGTCCACACTTTCTTTTGCACTGACATCTCGATCAGTTGTCGGATCATCGGAATGTTGCCGTGGCACCATTCCCATTGTCGTTTCCATGGCACCCGTTTCGTTCCGCCAAGGTGACAAATGCTTCATAACATGCTCATGTCAACATTTTCATAAAATGGCATAAAACTTGTATATGTCATCCGAATCATGATAACAACATTTAAATGCTTAAAATTGTTGTTGCATTACATTGCTAATTGACATGTGGGGATTTACCGGAATTGTTGTTTCTTGTTTCTGGCCTCACTTAAACTTGCCTAAATAGTTAGTTTAATTATGCTTCACCTCTTACCATGTTTAGCAACATTTAATATTGTTTGGTATCTTAAACGAGATTATACTAAATATGTCAATGTGGTGTTTTGTTAATATGCAACTCGTTGCATATTGAGCTCCACTTAACTTGTAGTATTGTTTGTTGCACTTTTCCATGCCATGCCTCTTTAAACAGGGCATGCATAATATTTAATTGTGCATCATGCCATGATTATGCTTGTGTGTTTACCATGTTGCTTGCTTCTTTCCGGTTTGCTTCTCTCATTAGCTTCGGTTTCGTTCCGGAGTTGTGAGGATTCGTTCGACTATGTGCATTTGTCTTCTTAATGGACTCGTTCTTCTTCCTTGCGGGATCTCAGGCAAGATGACCATTACCCTTGATATCACTTCTATATTTGCTTGCTAGTTGCTTCGTTCTATCGCTATGCTGCGCTACCCATCACTTGTTTATCAATCCTCCCAAATTGCCATGTCAGCCTCTAACCTTTTTCACCCTTCCTAGCAAACCATTGCTTGGCTATGTTACCGCTTTGCTCAGCCCCACTTATAGTGTTGTTAGTTGCAGGTGAAGTTGAAGAATGCTCCATGACGGACAGGATTATGTTGGGATATCACAATATCTCTTATTTAATTAATGCATCTATATACTTGGTAAAGGGTGGAAGACTCGGCCTTATGCCTGGTGTATTGTTCCACTCTTGCCGCCCCTAGTTTCTGTCATACCGGTGTTATGTTCCTTGATTTTGCGTTCCTTACACGGTTGGGTGATTTATGGGACCCCCTTGATAGTTCGCTTTTAATAAAACTCCTCCAGCAAGGCCCAACCTTGGTTTTAACATTTTCCACCTAAGCCTTTTTCCCCTGGGTTCTGGAGATTCAAGGGTCATCTTTATTTTAACCCCCCCCCCGGGCCAGTGCTCCTTCGAGTGTTGGTCCGGACTGAGCTGCCTACGGGGCCACCTTGGGGAAACTTGAGGACTGGTTTTACTCGTAGCTAGTCTCATCTGGTGTTTCCCTGAGAACGAGATATGTGCAGCTCCTATCGGGATTTGTCGGCACATCGGGCGGCTTTGCTGGTCTTGTTTTACCATTGTCGAAATGTCTTGTAACTGGGATTCCGAGTTTGATCGGCTCTTCCTGGGAGAAGGAATATCCTTCGTTGACCGTGAGAGCTTGTGATGGGCTAAGTTGGGACACCCCTGCAGGGTATAAACTTTCGAGAGCCGTGCTCGCGGTTATGTGGCAGATGGGAATTTGTTAATATCCGGTTGTAGATAACTTGACACCAGATTCAAATTAAAACGCATCAACCGCGTGTGTAGCCGTGATGGTCTCTTTTCGGCGGAGTCCGGGAAGTGAACACGGTTTTGGGTTATGTTTGACGTAAGCAGTTTTAGGATCACTTCTAGCTTCACGACTATTCCGTTGCTTCTCTTCTCGCTCTTATTTGCATATGTTAGACACCATATTTGCTTAGTGCTCGTTGCAACTCCACCTCATTACCACTTCCTACCCATAAGCTTAAATAGTCTTGATCTCGCGGGTTTTGAGATTGCTGAGTCCTCGTGACTCACCAGATACTATCACAACAGTTGCAGGTGCCGATGATACATGTGCAGGTGATGTAACCGAGCTCAGTTGGGAGCTCTATGAAGATCTTGGTCGTTGCTATGTTTCGTTTCATGTTGATCAGTAGTGGAGCCCAGTTGCGATGATCGGGGATCTAGCAGTTGGGTTATCTTCCATGTCTTTTGGCTTCGTTCGTAGACGGACTATATGTGTGTACTCTGAATGATGTATGAATTTTATTGTCATTGTGTGAAGTGGCGATTGTAAGCCAACTCTTTATCCCATTCTTGTTCATTACATGGGATTGTGTGAAGATGACCCTTCTTGCGACAAAACCACAATGCGGTTATGCCTCTAAGTCGTGCTTCGACACGTGGGAGATATAGCCGCATCGTGGGTGTTTCAAGTTGGTAATCAGAGCCATCCCCGACTTAGAAGCCCCCTGCTTGATCGAATCGCTGACGTCATTGAGTCTAGAACAAAATATTTTGAGTCTTAGGATTATATATATCAGAGAGTAGGATTCTTTTTACTCCTCAGTCCCTTCGTCGCTCTGGTGAGGCCTCCTGGCGTAGATGTTTTGTCTTTCCTCTCCTCAAATTTCACTTAATTTTTTTAGGATCACGCGGGTATCTTGGGATCGTTCCGATATTCTTATGACGAGAACATTGTTCTTGGTGCCTCCTGACATTTAGGGGTTGTGGTAGTGTCCCGAGGAGTTGAGCTCCGAGGTGTTGTCGTCATAATTTTATCGTTGCAGTTCTGGAATACCTGAGTTTTGCCGACATCGAAAATCTCTTTTATGCAGTTGTTGGTGAGATAACCTCAACGCCACCCAGTACTAGGGCGGGAGTTCGGGAGTATTTCCATAGCTCGTATAACGGATGCTTTTGGAAGGTTGAGGTACACGATTTCCGAAGGTTTCTTGGTTATGTGTTGACGGATGGATACAGCTTGGATGTAGGGATTGTTAGTTTTGGGTGAGATATATATTGCTTCCCCTGTATCCCCAACACCATATTGCATAACCAGAAAGTTTCGGGAGTTTTATAGGTGGGAATTCAAGTAGCTCTAGTTTTTTTCGACAGATGCATGATATGAGATTGGGGTTCGACGTCTAGTGGTCCGCCTATCCACAGTCGTTTTTACAGTGGTCTCGTTGTGTCTTCAAGAGCCCTTGGCTATGCTGGTTCGGGGACACTTTGTTTGTCATGTGCACTGCCTTGTACATGATGGTGATGTACGATCGAGCCCGTGTGGGCCCCACCACAAAAACTTTGGACGAGATCTCTATCATATGTTTGTTCCGGCTTATTCTGCAAGCCAAATCCTTTGTTTTGTGTTATATGTGGTATTCGAGTTGCTTAGAAGTCAAATGTTGAATCCATACCTTTCCTAAACGTTGTTCTCATATGGCTATGTGAATAGTAATCCTTCTTGATCATCGAGATTGTCATGTCAATTCTTTTCGACCGGTGTGCTTCTCTTCAAGTGGATCAGATCATTTCAACATCCGCAAGATCAATTCTAAGTTTTTCTCAATGGTACCCATTCCATCTGCCCCAAGTTGCCTTCGTTTTCCCGCCCTCCCACCCTTTTCTTCTTCAAGGACTCATATATCTTAATCAAGTATCCATATTATGGATGAGAAGTCTCTTCATTCTTTTCTCTCAATGTTCTTATCCGGTGATTTCCCATGAAGATGGTCAGGAGTTTCAAGTTCATTTCGTTCTTTTTCCTTCTCCGGTGGATTCAAGTCAAGTTTTCGGTGTTGATCATATTCCCTTCCTTGTTTCAAGTGTTTTCGTATGCCGGTGCACCTCTTAATTGTTCACCTCTCTCTATTCTTATCCGGAGTGCTCAAGATATCTCAGAAGATTCATGTTTCCATTATTAATCTTTTCAAGTTATTTCGAGGCTGATATCTCGTTCAAGCCATTTAAATCAACCGGTGCAATCTCTTCGTAAGCTTCAATGGTGTTTCTTTTTAGTGAGCCCTAACCCACAGGTCTTTTTCCAGGATCTTACCTGACTCTCCTAATTTTCCCGGTGCCATTCCCAAATTCTTTTCGAAGTTTGATGTAAGAATGAATCTCATCAGTCAGATGTTTTCCAAGATCGATTTCAAATTATTTTTCAGTGTTGGCTCAACCTCTTTGTTTTTCATTCTCCCAGAGTATCTCAAACAATTCATGGTGGTTCTCATCTTCATTCTCAACATTTGAAGACTAAAGAAGGATTTCTCTTAAATCTTGCTCCATACTCTTCAAGATTCATGGTTCTAGATTCATGCCATCCTCATAATTGTTTTTGATTGTGACAATTCTTTTCACCCATCCAAAGTATTTCATGAGTTGTTTCCATTTCTTTCCTCCAAAGGCCATCATGTCATAATTCTTCATTCTCAGCGTGTAGCTATCATTCTCCAAATCTTACCAGTGCATCATTCAAATAACCTCTAATCAATTCATGGCCTCTTCGTTCTCATGTATCTAAATCCCCTCAAGTATCTTCATTCATTTTCCAATTATTCTCGGTGAATTGTGCCTTCGCTACGTTCATTTTCAATTATTTCGGTGGTTCGATCAAGATTTCACTTCGTTCGTTATCATATCAATTCATTCATTGTTTCCAAATCCCACCGGTGGTTCCATCAATACCTTCTCAAGTTTCCTCTATCTCTATCCTTAATCCCTCAAGAAGAATAATTAGTATGCCAAATTCGTTGCTTGTCATCAATTTAAATTGGTGAAGGATATGCATAACATAATTCTTATTATTGTTTCATCCAAGTGATCTAGTTTCTTCTTTCCAGAGTTGTTCATCATGTCACATTTCTCGGTTCGAGATGCTATCTTTTCCTTTCCGGAGTTCCAAGTTTTCTCGGTTATATCATCGCGAAGCTCCATCTAAATCATTGCAAGGATTCACCTTGTGTTTTCAACTTCTATTTCTTTCTATCATCCTTTTATTACCGGACTTCTTCATGGAGGCTCAACATGGTGGTTCATCAAGGATTCTTTTCATTCTTCAATTGTTCTTCAAGATTTCTCTCGAAGTTATGACCCGCCAAACTATACTCAAAAATTAAACATGGTGCTCAACACATGTTTTGTTTTCAGGCGTTCAAGCATTCTTCATCTTGCATCCGAAGTGCAATTCCTTCTATCTTATCTTTCGAGATGGTGTTATGTCATCCTTGACAATTTCTATTCATGTTTCGCGGTTCACATGTTGTCAAGAATGAGGTATTTTAAATCCATTAATCTCTTCGTTGGAGTTATCTTGTGTCATATTTCACCTAAAACCTTCCCTAAGGAATGTTGCTATTGTGGTGATTATCAATGGTCCAAGTTATCTCTCTATCATCTTGGTGGAAGAAGTTTTTCATCTCGTTGGTGTTATCAATTTTTTTTCCAGTAGTGGCAGAATTTCGCCTCAATTTTGAGAAGTTTTCCATAAGCCCACTACAAGCTTATTCGCTTCTTGGAAGGGTGCTTTCCAAGCTCATTTGTGGCAGAAGTTGGCTTTTTTCTCCTCCATCTGTTATTCCAATGATCTATCTACTATTCTTTCTTTCGGAGGCATTGTATTGTTGCTCTTTTCACTCATCATGTCGAATTGTGAAGGTCATGTTCTTTGCATGCTTATCCATTTAACCGGCGTGTCGTGTCCTCCATTCAAGTTCTTTTCATCTTATCAAGTCTTGCATCTCATTTCTACCAGAGTGGTCTCAATTCTTTCTTGTCCATTGTAATCGTCATTCATAACTTTGCAACCTCCAAGGTTCACATGGTGTTCCCTGTTTCTATTTGTTCTACCGCAGTGCTCTCAATTGTGTTCAACTCTGTTATGTTCTTTCTTTCAACTTTTCAACCTCTCAAGGTTCTTTGGTTTCACTTATTTGTCCAAGAAGCAACTTAGTTTTACCCCCTCTCTTGCTCTTCCGCTTCCCTCCGGTGCCATCCTAGATCTCGGGACGAGATCCTCTTGTAGTGGTGGAGTGTTGTACCGCCCCAAGACCGACGCTTCAGAATACTTCCATATTTTGCGTGATCACCGTGTGTTTCTTTTGTGTTTGCTCTTTTATTTTTGCATTGCATCATGTCATCATGCCATCATGTCATTAATCTTTGCATCACAACTCAACTAATAAATTGCATAGATGGTTGATCTATTTAAATCGAGGGAAGGGTGACTTCTCTTTATAACATATCCTCCCAATATTAGGGAGCTATATTAAATATTTCTTTAATTTGGAAATCACCATAAAACAATTGAAAATTATCCCAATGCCTTTGTTATCTTAATTCTTGGTCTCCAACCTTGCCATATATTCTTTCATCATATTCCGGAGCTCCACCAAAAATCCAAACATTTTTGGACCTTCCCAACCCTCCCTTCCTATTCAAATCATTTGAATTTAAATCAAATGAGTTTGAATATACATCTTTCAACCATGGCCTTTTCTATTTTCTCGGAACAAGCACATTCTTGTGGGTCCGGGAAAATTATCCGAGTGTCCAATTTCTTCCCCAACACATCCTTTCTTCTCCTTTTCTTCTTTGTTATTTTATGTTTCTAGAGAATTAGAGGGAGAGAGAAGATAGCCAGCCCAGCCGGCCTCTTAGGCCCAACCAACTAAGCAGGCCCATAAGCCCAGCCAGCCCACCTAAACCTATAACCCTAGCCTCACCCCGATCCATCTCCTCCTCCTCCTTGTTCCCACGCGCGCCGCCATCCCTCTACATCGCATCGCACTCGATCCCCTCGCTCCCACATCCGCACGCCCCACTGCCAGCGCCAGGAAGGGCTTCGCCCCGATCCCCTCACTCCCACATCCGCACGCCCCGCTGCCAGTGCCAGGAAGGGCTTCGCCCCGATCCCCTCACGCGTCGCTCGTGTTCCCCTCCTCCGCCTCGACCCACTGCATCACCCGGCGCCCTTCTCCCATCGCATCAGCGACGACCGCGCCGCCCTGCCTGTCTTACTCCGACCAGGACCTCCTCGCCCAAACGCCGCCGGCGGCCTTCGCCTCCCATGCTGCCCCAGGACGTCGCTCCCTCCTCCTTGCCCCTGCCGTCTTCGGCGCCGCAATGGCGAGCGCCATCGCCGGAGATGCTCCTTTTGCCGAGCGCCACCCCGAGCCCCAAGCATCACCCCTGCTTCCTCCCACATCGCCCTCTGCTTCGACCCTGCCACACTGCACCCTGAGCCCCCCTCCCCCCGTCGGACCTCCTTCCTTTGCTCCAAGCTCGCCGCGCCGCCTTGGGTCTCCGTCAGCGTCGACCTCCTGCCCCGCCGGTCTACCTCCCCACGGCGGCAGCAAGCCTCGCTGCCGCCACTCTTCACCAAGTCCCAGCTGCTCCCCTGTGTCACCAAGACCGATCCTCCGAGGAACCCCGTGTTTAACTATAGAATGAGTGGCAAGTACCACTACGACCGGGTTCGACTATGTGGATTCACCAAGTACTTCTGATACACCAAGTTCGGCTACACTGCGAGACCCGTACCCGGACCGTCAATCTTCTCCGAGAATTTTTCCAAGTACCACGATGATGCATCGAGTACCTCTACCCACGACCCGGGAACGTCTACGACCTGTGAACGACTACCATCGCCGAGACCGCAAGTACCATGACAACCCCCAAGGGATTCGAATCCGTCAAGTTCCTCTCCGAAACGTGTACCACTACTTCCACTACCGTCACGAGAACGACTACTTCCACTACCGTCGCCACGTGAACAACTACTTCCACGACGTCCCGTGAACGCCTACTTCCTCTACACTGCTTCGAACCCGATCCGCTCTGAAAATGCACGCTTCAAAGGTATAACTGCCGAGAAGGCCTTTCGAGAATGAATGTGTGTTGTATGAGATGCTCGTGTTTGCATCGTGCCCGTTTGCTTCATGCACGTTCCTCCTCAATTGCCATGCCGTCGACCCATGGGAACCCGGTATCCGGGATCAACCCACCTTCTTTTGCATGTTGCGCACGTCCACACTTTCTTTTGCACCGACATCTCAATGAGTTGTCGGATCATCGGAATATTGCCGTGGCAACATTCCCATTGTCGTTGCCATGGCACCCGTTTCGTTCCACCAAGGTGACAAATGCTTCATAACATGCTCATGTCAACATTTTCATAAAATGGCATAAAACTTGTATATGTCATCCACATCATGATAACAACATTTAAATGCTTAAAATTGTTGTTGCATTAAATTGCTAATTGACATGTGGGGATTTATCGGAATTGTTGTTTCTTGTTCCGGCCTCACTTAAACTTGCCTAAATAGTTAGTTTAATTATGCTTCACCTCTTGCCATGTTTAACAACATTTAATATTTTTTGGTAGCTTAAACAAGATTAAACTAAATATGTCAATGTGGTGTTTTTTCGATATGCAAGTCATTGCATATTGAGCTCCACTTAACTTGTAGTATTGTTTGTTGCACTTTGCCATGCCATGCATCTTTAAACCGGACATGCATCATACTTGATTGTGCATCATGCCATGATTATGCTTGTGTGTTTACCATGTTGCTTGCTTCTTTCCGGTTTGCTTCTCTCATTAGCTTCGGTTTCATTTCGGAGTTGTGAGGATTCGTTCGACTACGTGCATTTGTCTTCTTCATGGAATCGTTCTTCTTCCTTGCGGGATCTCAGGCAAGATGACCATTACCCTCGATATCACTTCTATCTTTGCTTGCAAGTTGCTTCGTTCTATCGCTATGCTGTGCTACCCATCACTTGTTTATCAAGCCTCCCAAATTGCCATGTCAGCCTCTAACCTTTTTCACCCTTCCTAGCAAACCATTGCTTGGCTATGTTACCGCTTTGCTCAGCCCCTCTTACAGCGTTGTTAGTTGCAGGTGAAGTTGATGATTGCTCCATGACGGACAGGATTATGTTGGGATATAACAATATCTCTTATTTAATTAATGCATCTATATACTTGGTAAAGGGTGGAAGACTCGGCCTTATGCCTGGTGTTTTGTACCACTCTTGCCGCCCCTAGTTTCCGTCATACCGGTGTTATGTTCCTTGATTTTGCGTTCCTTGCACGGTTGGGTGATTTATGAGACCCCCTTGACAGTTCGCTTTGAATAAAACTCCTCCAGCACAGCCCAACCTTGGTTTTAACATTTGCCACCTAAGCCTTTTTCCCCTGGGTTCTGCAGACTCAAGGGTCATCTTTATTTTAACCCCCCCCCCGGGCCAGTGCTCCATCGAGTGTTGGTCTGAACGGGGCTGCCTGCGGGGCCACCTTGGGGAAACTTGAGGACTAGTTTTACTCGTAGCTAGTCTCATCCGGTGTTGCCCTGAGAACGAGATATGTGCAGCTCCTATCGGGATTTGTCGGCACATCGGGCGGCTTTGCTGGTCTTGTTTTACCATTGTCGAAATGTCTTGTAACCGGGATTCCGAGTTTGATCGGCTCTTCCTGGGAGAAGGAATATCCTTCGTTGACCGTGAGAGCTTGTGATGGGCTAAGTTGGGACACCCCTGCAGGGTATAAACTTCTGAGAGTCGTGCCCGCGGTTATGTGGCAGATGGGAATTTGTTAACATCCGGTTGTAGATAACTTGACACCAGATTCGAATTAAAATGCATCAACCGCGTGTGTAGCCGTGATGGTCTCTTTTTGGTGGAGTCCGGGAAGTGAACACGGTTTTGGGTTATGTTTGACGTAAGCAGTTTCAGGATCACTTCTTGATCACTTCTAGCTTCACGACCGTTCCGTTGCTTCTCTTGTCGCTCTTATATGCGTATGTTAGCCACCATATTTGCTTAGTGCTCGCTGCAACTCCACCTCATTACCACTTCCTACCCATAAGCTTAAATAGTCTTGATCTCGCGGGTTTTGAGATTGCTGAGTCCTCGTGACTCACCAGATACTATCACAATAGTTGCAGGTGCCGATGGTACCAGTGCAGGTGATGTAACCGAGCTCAGTTGGGAGCTCTACAAAGATCTTGGTCATTGCTATGTTTCATTTCATGTTGATCAGTAGTGGAGCCCAGTTTGGACGATCGGGGATCTAGCAGTTGGGTTATCGTCTTGTCTTTTGGCTTCATCCGTAGACAGACTATATGTGTGTACTCTGAATGATGTATGAATTTTATGTTCATTGTGTGAAGTGGCGATTGTAAGCCAATTCTTTATCCCATTCTTGTTCATTACATGGGATTGTGTGAAGATGACCCTTCTTGCAACAAAACCACAATGCGATTATGCCTCTAAGTCATGCTTCGACACGTGGGAGATATAGCCGCATCGTGGGTGTTACAGTATTGAAAGTGCAACTCACTCCAATGGATTGCTCCGAATGATCTACATCAACATTGAGCGTCCACATCTTCAATACCTACATGAAGTTATCATCGACAAAACCCAAGGTTAGTTCATCCCTCTTAAGGGGGGATATGACATCTAGGGGGAGCTTTACTCTAAGAATTGAGCTCAAGCAACTCTAACGGTGTGAACACAACAATGCTTTATGTAAAAGTGGTAACCCCACCTGTGCTTAAACAATGAGTACGACCTATGATCAAATGTTCTCATTTGACTCCTAAGTCAATATACTCATATATAGATGACCTAGTCATCGCAAATTGCTTGATAGATGCTAGAGTGTTTGTGCATTCTTTGCCACATATTTCATTTGCCATTTTATTGTGTGAGCATGTTGGTTGCATATTTTACTCATTCGAGGACATCCACTTGTTGCTTTGATTGTTTGGCTCTTTCTCTTTTGCCAAGTGGATGGACCAGAATGCCTAAGAACCTCCTCTAGCTATCTATGCTTTTCTCGTCTTAAACTCTACTCATGCTACATCACAAAGTTTGATCAAGTCAGATTCGAACCACTCTGTGTGAGGAGCACTCGGAGTCCCTGATTCTTCATAGACTTAAACTTCGAAAACCTCTTTGTGCATTTCGGTATGACCGAGTCATCCATTTCGGTCACACCGAGCTCACTAAGTTGATCTAGGTTTTCATCTCGGTGCAACCGATTTGAACACTTCGGTCACACCGAGTTACAGTAACCGCTTGCGATTCTGCATCTCAGTGCCACCGAGTTGTTCCACTCGGTCACTCCAACAGGTTCGGGATATATATACCCACGGGTGAGATTTTGGAAATTTCTTCAAAACCCCTTAGCCCGCACATATCCTGCTCTGCCTCCTCGGGTCTCCGGATTGTCTCCTCGCCATCAGCGACCTCCCGCAGCTGATTTCTGTCGCCGTCAATGGGAATCTGCTCCATCGTTGTCGTCGTAGCGAACTCCCACCAAACTAGGGTATGAGTTCGACCCCTTGTGCTCTCTTTTTACCTCCGATTCTAAGCATGAGGTCAATGCCTTAATCTTTGCCACGTATGAAATCAATCTATCTATACAAAACTTCCCTTAGGATTAGTTTAATTCAAAAATTTAGGGTTAGGTCTCCGCTGAACTCATCTCGGACCGACCGAATTGTAGAAATCTGTCTCACCGATTTGGCTTAGGCCATTGCAGATGCGCTTTTCGGTCTGACCGAAAACTGCAAATCGGTGTGACCGAGTTCAATTCTTTGTGAAACCCTAGCAATCTCGGTGCCACCGAACTATGACTCGTTTTGACCGAGTTCACTAGTTTAGGTTCCAAATGTTGCTTCGGTATCACCAATTTTATCAATTCGGTAGCTCCAAAATCACTTCAGTAGAGAACTAAAACTAAGTTTTTCACTCCTTTGTTTTGCAAAAGTATCTGCACTTTGTGATGCTCATCTACTCTACCTCATCTATATCTATTCACAGGGTTTGCTATCAGTTTGCCTGCCAAGATGTCTAACCAGAGTGATAGGCAGAATAAATCTAAAGAGCAAAAGCAAATGAGTGAGGGCACTAGTCCCTCAAGAAGCTATGATGAGGGCAGCAGGAGCACACCAAGTAACTTGCCCAAGGCAGCCACTAGAACAAGGAAGAAGAGAACCTCAGACTCTGAGGATGAGGACTATGTGGCTGTGTAGGATGAGGCCACCTCAAATAAGAAAGTTATGAAGGAGTATGGCACTACTGCTACAACTAAGCCTGGTATGCATAAGAAGGCACCAGCAAGGAGAGTCCCAATGTCAAAGCCAAGGAAAGTTCCAACAGGAGAAACCATGAAATTCACAATAGAATCAGATGATGGTGAGGCAGTTGGAGATGGCAAGAAGAAGAAGAGGGTCAGGAACACCATTGCCAGAGTTCTTGGAAATCCCTCCATGATGAGAGATCCTTCTGAAGAGGAAGAGGAAGAGGATGCTGCACCAGCACCCAAGTCACAAAAGCTTATGGGAGATGCAATCAAATCAGGGGCTGCAACTTCTAAGCCCAAACCTGCTCCCAAAGCTGCTGCTCAAACCACTAAATCTGCACCCAAGAGAAGCACCAGAAACATTCCTGCTGAGGAGAAGAACAAGGCCCCAGTGCCTAAGATGGATGAAGAAGAAGATGCTGAAGCCCAAGTGCTCAGAAAGGTTTAACCAAATATTCCAGACCACAATGACACTCATCTAGTAGCAGAGGACATGAACATCAGAAAGGATGCAGGATTGAGACTTTGGAGACAGTCTGATCTATATGATGTGAGAAGGAGAACTGCTATGAACTATAGATTCCACACCAAAGAACATCAAGACTTCAATGAGACCATTCTGCTTGACAAGAAGCCAATTGTATGTGATATGAGATGGGTTGATTGGGAGTATATTAGAGAGAATGAAGATCGCTTTCCAGGTGTATATGACAGCTTCAAATCTTGTGGAGTTGACAAGTTTGTTGGGCAGAAGCTCACCAAATGGAATGATAAGCTAATCATGCAATTCTACTCCACTGCTCATTTCTATCCAGATGGAAGGATAGTGTGGATGTCTAAAGGTACAAGGTACCAGTCAACTGTTGAAGAATGGGAAAAGTTGATCAATGCCCCAGAAGACCATGAGGATGATTTGGATGTGTATGCCAAGAAGAAGAAAGACCACAACTCCATGGCAAGTATGTATAGGGAAATTCCTGATGAAGCCCTGGAAACTCATAAGTTGGGCTCAGTGAAATACTTATTGTCTGAGGACAGTTGCTGACCAGAAGAGGTCTTGTGGGTATGCTCCACACATTCAGCTGCTCATCAACTCAAAGATAGGCACAGGCACTTACTTGTTCAATAAGGAGCATTTACCTCTGCATCCAGAATTTGAAGACAACATAGTTGTAATCGATGAGAGTGAACCTTCATCAGTGCAAGCACAAGAGAAGAGAGCTAGAACAAAGACAGACAAAGCTGCAAAGATGTCAAGTGCTGAAGAGGCATCTCAAGTGTTCTTGAAGAGCAAACAAGATCAACTTAGATATCTGATCCAATCCACTTTGAGGATTGAGAAAGGGTTGGCCACCCTGACTCAGAATCAGGAGAATTTGGAGAGGATCATTGAACAAAAATTCTATGATATGGATCTTAAAGTAACTGAGATGCAGACAGCAGTTGAGCAGCTGCAAGAGGAAGCAGAAGATAGGAAAGGGAAGGCAACTATAGATGCTTTTCAGCGAGTGCCACGAGGTCATAGGTTTGCTGCAGTGCCAGTGCCAGATACTAGAGCTACCACATCAGCACCAGCAGCTACAGCTTCAGTGACACCTCCAGCAGCCACTCCACCAGCTCCAATTACATCGACTGATGCCTTCATCTTTGGAGTTATCTCTACACCACCTCCCGAAGACCAAGCCTGAGAGACACATAGCACTATGCATATTTGAACTTTTTGGTAACTTGTTGCCAAAGGGGGAGAAATATGTGTAAATCATAGGCTTCGAGAGAGAGTGTTGCTTCTTTTTGTCTCTCTTGTTATTTGCTTGGTTGAACTATTGTGTGCTTGTTTGATACCTATGTCCTTGTGTGAGATACTTGTATGATCATGTGATTGATCATATGCTAATTTAATATTTGCTTGGATGATATTATTCTCTTATATCCATATATGATAATTCACTTTGCTTGGTGATGAGTGCATGCTTTTAATTGCTATCATTTTGAGCGCTCCACTAAGATGTATGTGACATGGAAGAGTAACCCATGATACTAATCGATTGTGCATTTGCTTCAAAAGCAAATCTTAAATAATACACAAAATTAGGGGGAGCTCTTTCTTATCACATACTTCTCAAAGCGAGGATGTATTTGAATCTTATTATCATTTGTCGAAGCTTTGATCTATATGTTGTCATCAATTACCAAAAAGGGGGAGATTGAAAGTGCAACTATCCCTGGGTGGTTTTGGTAATTATTAACAACATATAGCCCATTGAACTAATGCTATTTCAAGATGAATATTTCAGAAAAGTTCAATGATTGGCATGGCATGGATTAGGAATGTGGGCCCCTCAAAATGCTAAGGATAAAGGATTGGCTCAAGCTCTAAAGCTCAAGACTCTATATTTTACTTTTAGTGATCCAAGATCACATTGAGTCCATAGGAAAGGCCAATACTATTAAAAGGGGATGAGGTGTTGCTTAATGGCTTGCTTGCTCAAAATTCTTAGTGATATGCTCCAAAAACCCTCAACCACTTTCTCATATCCACATATGTCCCAAACCAAAAGTCAAACTCAGCCCCACCGATTTGATCTATCCGGCGCCACCGAGTTCATTTGACATAGCCACTACCAGAAACCCTAGTCACTTTGGTCTCACCGATAGGGATCTCGGTCTCACCGAGATGGGATTGCAAACTCTCTGTTTCCCTTCGTAACATTTCGATCTAACCAAGATGAGCCATCTGTCCCATCGAGTCTCCAATGCAAACTCCCAGTTTCCCTTTTGTAATGTTTCGGTCCAACCAAAATGAGTGAATCCGTCCCACCGAGTTTGCCTGACCAACTCTCTGGTTAGCTTATTACCAAAGTCGGTCCCACCGAGTTTGTGTAATCGGTCTCACCGAGATTAGTTATGCCCTAACCCTAATGAAATAGGTCCCACCGAGTTTACATGTCAGTCCCACCGAAATGTCTAACGGTCACAGTATGAACTAAATCGGTCTGACCGAGTTTCATGATTCGGTCTCACCGAGTTTGGTAAATTGTGTGTAATGGTTAGATTTTGTGTGGAGGCTATATATAACCCTACACCCTTTCTTCATTCATGGAGAAAGCCATCAGAACGTGCCTACACTTCCAGCATTCATTTTCTGAGAGAGAACCACCTACTCATGTGTTGAGACCAAGATATTGCATTCCAACCACATAAATCTTGATCTCTAGCCTTCCCCAAGTTGCTTACCACTCAAATCATCTTTCCACCAAATCCAATCCTATGAGAGAGAGTTGAGTGTTGGGGAGACTATCATTTGAAGCACAAGAGCAAGGAGTTCATCATCAACACAGCATCTATTACCTTTTGGAGAGTGGTGTCTCCTAGATTGGTTAGGTTTCACTTGGGAGCATCCATCAAGATTGTGGAGTTGAACCAAGGAGTTTGTAAGGGCAAGGAGATCGCCTACTTCGTGAAGATCTACCCTAGTGAGGCAAGTCCTTCATGTGCGATGGCCATGGTGGGATAGACAGGGTTGCTTCTCCGTGGACCCTTCGTGGGTGGAGCCCTCCATGGACTGGCGCAGCCATTACCCTTCGTGGGTTGAAGTCTCCATCAACGTGGATGTATGATAACACCACCTATCAGAACCACGCCAAAAATCTCCGTGTCAACCTTGCGTTTGCTCCCTCCAAACTCCTTCCATTTACCTTCTTGCAAGTTGCATGCTTTACTTTCCGCTGCTCATATACTCTTTGCATGCTTACTTGAATTGTGTTAAGATTGCTTGACTTGTGTGAAGTTGCTAAAATCTGCCAAGACTTAAAATTGGGAAAGGCTAGATTTTTATCTGGTCAAGTAGTATAATCACCACCCCCCCTCTAGACATACTTTCGATCCTACAGTTAGATAGAGAGAGATATAGCGCGTTGGTGAGAACAGGCCAAGGCATAGTGCATCTACGTGTAAAAGGCGGTTCGACGCATTAAATTAAAATATAAATGATATTATTATTATTGGATGAGATCATGAATTTTGCAAATTGCATATGGATGAAAATCGGTCTATCAGACACCCATACTCTATTGAATTCTAGCATGTACATGTGTTTATTTCATATTATCGATCCATAGACTGAGAGCGGTTTGAAATACAGGCAATGGATTGCTTTTGCAATTCATATATAAACATTAATTAGTGCACTCCATGTTGTTAGTGTGAAGCACTTTATACATTTGTCACTTGCATGGATACATTCCAAATTGCTAGCTACGAACTAGAATACATGTTGAATTCGACATAAAGGGGGTTTCGAAGATTTGAATTCACAGGAAGTGTATTCATCTATTTGAACCCGAGATGATGGCATTTGTAAATCAGATCTAAAAGGGGGCATCAATATTTGTTGTGCATTTGAACATGCTATATATTCATACGCATGTCTAACTTTTTTTTCCATCCAAGGAGATTATATCTGGAACCATGCATGAGCTGAGGTAAGTTGCATATTTTTTTAATATATTCTCATGTACAATGTATATTCAAATGTACCCCCTCCATTCCAAAATAATCATAGCTTTAGGATTTTTCAAGAGTAAAGATTTGTGAAGTTTGATAAATCATGAAAGTTCAATTCAAGAGAACCGAAAATGTTAATGCTTCTGCTCCCAAATATTGAACGAAGCATGAAATAAGCCTCTGGTCACCCAAAACCGCACGAGACTAATGTTTGGTGGTAGGAAATTACTGTCATGACTCTGACCCGTGTAGCCTATCGGCCCGATGACCAAAGGTCTAAACCGGGGTAGGTTTGTAACTTCACCAAGAGGCCAGTCTCAACCGCCTCCGAGAAGCATTCATACGCCATGGGCGCCTAAAAACCCATGCGGTCGGCCGAAATCTATCCCGCCCACATTTGGGACACCCAAGATTACTGTCCTACCCCCAACCTGCAATATGTCCGAAATTTTAGATGGGGGCAAAGTTTGTAACTTTTCCAAAATATCAAACAAGCGCGTCCCAAATCGAAACATTGTTCCCCCTTAGTTCTCCCCTCCCTCTGTTTCCCCATTCATACTCCATGGGTGCCAAAACGCCCTCTCCACCAGCCGCGAAACCCCAGCCTCCTCCGTCCTCCACCCCATAGCGCTCAATCCACCGCCGCCCTCCTCCATCACACCGAAGCCGGTACCCCGATGTCGTCGTCCAACATAACCGCAACCGCAACACCCTCAAGGACTTAGCAGCTTAAGCCGAGGCAGAGCTGCCTCCACGACGCCGACGCCGACGTGCGTGATACGTCCATTTTGCATCATGCTTTTATATCAATATTTATTGCATTATGGACTGTTATTACACGTTATGTCACAATACTTATGGCTATTCTCTCTTATTTTACAAGGTTTACATGAAGAGGGAGAATGCCGGCAGCTGGGATTCTGGACTGGAAAAGGAGAAAATATTAGAGACCTATTCTGCACAGCTCCAAAAGTCCTGAAACTCCACGAAAGTCATTTTTGGAATTAATAAAAAATACTAGCGAAGGAATCAGCGTCAGGGGGCCCACACCCTGTTCACGAGTGTGGAAGGCGCGCCCACCCCCCCTAGGGTGCGCCCCCTCCTACCCCGTGGGCCCCCTGACAGGCCTCTGATGCCCATCTTCTGCTATAAGAGGTCTTTTACCCTGGAAAAAAAATCATAAGCAAGCTTATGGGACGAAACTCCGCCGCCACGAGGCGAAACCTTAGCGGAACCAATCTAGGGCTCCGGCAGAGCTGTTCTGCTGGGGAAACTTCCCTCTGGGAGGGGGAAATCATCACAATCGTCATCACCAACGATCCTCTCATCGAGAGGGGGTCAATCTCCATCAACATCTTCACCAGCACCATCTCCTCTCAAACCCTAGTTCATCTCTTGTATCCAATATTTGTACCAAAACCTCATATTGGTACCTATGGGTTGCTAGTAGTGTTGATTACTCCTTGTAGTTGATGCCAGTTTGTTTATTTGATGGAAGATCATATGTTCAGAACCTTAATGCATATCAATACCCCTCTGATTATGAACATGAATATGACTTGTGAGTAGTATGTTTGTTCATGAGTACATGGGAGAAGTCTTGCTATAAGTAGTCATATGAATTTGGTATTCGTTCGATATTTTGATGAGATGTATGTTGTCTATCCTCTAGTGGTGTTATGTGAACATCGACTACATGACACTTCACCATTGCTTGGGCCTAGAGGAAGGCATTGGGAAGTAATAAGTAGATGATGGGTTGCTAGAGTGACAGAAGCTTAAACCCTAGTTTATGCCTTGCTTCGTAAGGGGCTGATTTGGATCCACATGTTTCATGCTATGGTTAGGTTTACCTTAATACTTTTTTTGTAGCTGCAGAAGCTTGCAATAGGGGTTAATCATAAGTGGGATGCTCGTCCAAGAAAGGTCAGTAACCAAGCACCGGTCCACCCGCATATCAAATTATCAAAGTCACAAACGCGAATCATATGCGTCTGATGAAAACTAGCTTGACGATAATTCACATGTGTCTCGGGAGCGCTTTTCTCATATAAGAACTTGTCCAGGATTGTCCTTTGCTACAAAAAGGATTGGGCCACCTTGCTGCACCTTATTTACTTTTATTGGTTATTACCCGTTACAAATTATCTTATCACAAAACTATCTATTACCTACAATTCAGTGCCTCCAGAGAATACCTTACTGAAAACCGCTTGTTATTTTCTTCTGCTCCTTGTTGGGTTCGACACTCTTACTTATCAAAAGGACTACAATAGATCCCCTACACTTGTGGGTCATCAAGACTATTTTCTGGCGCCGTTGCCGGGGAGTGAAGTGCCTTTGGTAAGTGGAACTTGGTAAGGAAAAATTTATATAGTGTGCTGAAATTTACTATCACTTGTTACTATGGAAACTAATCCTTTGAGGGGCTTGTTCGGGGTATCTTCACCCCGACCAGTAGAGCAAAGAGTTGCTCCTCAACCTACTGAACCTACTGAAAATGTTTACTTTGAAATTCCTTCGGGTATGGTAGAGAAACTGCTAGCTAATCCTTTTACAGGAGATGGAACATTACATCCCAACTTGCACCTAATCTATGTAGATGAAGTTTGTGGATTATTTAAGCCTGCAGGTATGCCTGAGGATGTTATCAAGAAGAAGGTTTTCCCTTTATCTTTGAAGGGATACACTTTGACATGGTATAGTCTATGTGATGATATGGGATCCTGGAACTATAAACAATTGAAATTGGAATTTCACCAGAAGTTCTATCCTATGCATCTTGTTCATCGTGATCGTAATTATATATATAATTTTTGGCCTCGTGAAGGAGAAAGCATCGCTCAAGCTTGGGGAGGCTTAAGTCAATGTTATATTCATGCCCCAATCATGAACTCTCAAGAGAAATGATTATTCAAAAAATTTATGCTCGGCTTTCTCTCAACAATCACACCATGCTTGATACTTCTTGTGTTGGGTCTTTTATGATGAAGATTATTGAATTCAAGTGGGATTTATTGGAAAGAATTAAACGCACACTGAAGATTGGGATTCCGATGATGGTAAGGAGTCAGGTATGACACCTAAGTTTGATTGTGTTAAATCTTTTATGGATACCGATGCTTTTCGTGGATTTAGCACTAAATATGGACTTGACTCTGAGATATTAGCTTCTTTCTGTGAATCATTTGCTACTCATGTTGATCTCCCTAAGGAGAAGTGGTTTAAATATAATCCTCCCACTGAAGTAAAAGTAGTTGTACCTATTAACCTGAAGAAAATACCATCACTTATAATGATCCTATTATCCCTACTACTTATATTGAGAAACCTCCTTTCCCTGTTAGGATAAAGGATCATGCTAAAACTTCAACTGTGGTTCGTAAGTGCAATATTAAAACACCTACACCACCTGAGCAAATTCAAGTTGAACCTAATATTGATGTGGTTAAAGATCTCTTGGCTGATAATATTGGTGGGCATGTTATTTATTTCTGTGATGAAGCTACTAGAATTGCTAAACCTGATGCTAAGAAACATAGACCTGTTGTAGGCATGCCTATTATTTCTGTTAAAATAGGAGATCATTGTTATCATGGATTATGTGATATGGGTGCTAGTGCTAGTGCAATACCTATTTCCTTATATCAAGAAATTATGCATGACGTTGCACCTGCTGAGATAGAAGATATTGATGTTACAATTAAGCTTGCCAATAGAGATACTATTTCACCAATTGGGATTGTTAGAGATGTTGAAGTCTTGTGTGGGAAAGTTAAATATCCTGCTGATTTTCTTGTTCTTGGTTCCCCACAAGTTGACTTTTGTCCCATTATATTTGGTAGACCCTTCTTGAATACTGTTAATGCTAAAATTGATTGCAAAAAAGATGTTGTCACGATTGGCTTGGATGATATGACTCATGAGTTTAATTTTGCTAAATTTTGTAGACAACCCAATGATAAAGAACTGTCTAGTAAGGATGAAATTATTGGTCTTACTTCTATTGCTGTGCCTCCAACTGATCCTTTAGAACAATATTTGCTAGACCATGAAAATGATATGTTCATGAATGAAAGAAGGGAAATAGATGAAGTATTCTTTAAACAGGGTCCTATTTTGAAACACAACTTACCTGTTGAAATCCTAGGGGATCTTCCATCACCCAAGGGTGATCCCTTGTTTGAACTTAAACCATTACCTGATACTTTTAAATATGCTTATCTTTATGAAAAGAAGATATATCCTGTTATTATTAGTGCTAACCTTTCAGAGCAGGAAGAGGAAAGATTATTGAAAACTCTGAAGAAGCACCATGCTGCTATTGGATATACTCTTGACGATCTTAAGGGCATTAGTCCCACTCTAGCCAACATAAATTAAGTTGGAAGAAGACGCCAAACCAGTTATTGATCATCAACGACGATTAAACCCTAAGATGAAGGAAGTGGTAAGAAAGGAAATACTAAAGCTCCTAGAGGCAGGTATAATTTATCCCGTTGCTGATAGTACGTGGGTAAGTCTTGTCCATTGTGTCCCTAAGAAGGGAGGTATTACTGTTGTTCCTAATGATAAAGATGAATTGATCCCGCAAAGAATTATTACAAGTTATAGGATGGTAGTTGATTTCCGTAAATTAAATAAAGCTACTAAAAAGGATCATTACCCTTTACCTTTTATTGATCAAATGCTAGAAACAAACATACACATTTTTGCTTTCTAGATGGTTACTATGGTTTCTCTCAAATACCTGTGTCAGCGGATGATCAAGAAAAGACTACTTTTACTTGCCCTTTCGACACTTTTGCTTATAGATGTATGCCTTTTGGTTTATGTAATGCACCTACTACTTTTCAAAGATGCATGGTGGCTATATTCTCTGACTTTTGTGAAAAGATTTGTGAGGTATTCATGGATGATTTATCCGTTTATGGATTCTCTTTTGATGATTGCTTGAGCAACCTTGAACGAGTTTTGCAGAGATGCGAAGATACTAGTCTTGTTTTGAACTGGGAGAAATTCCACTTTATGGTTAATGAAGGCATTGTCTTGGGGCATAAAATTTCTGAAGGAGGTATTAAAGTTGGTAAAGCTAAAGTTGATGCCATTGAAAAGATACCATGTCCCAAGGACATCAAAGGTATAAGAAGTTTCCTTGGTCATGCCAGTTTTATAGGAGGTTCATTAAGGACTTTTCCAAAATCTCTAGGCCTCTGACTAATCTATTACAAAAAGATATTCCTTTTGTCTTCGATGATGATTGTGTAGAAGCATTTGAAATACTTAAGAAAGCTTTGGTTTCTGCGCCTATTGTTCAACCTGTTGATTGGAATTTACCCTTTGAAATTATGTGTGATGCTAGCGCTTATGTTGTAGGTGGTGTTCTAGGACAAAGAGTTGATAAGAAACTAAATGTTATTCAATATTCTAGTAAAACTCTAGACAGTGCCCAGAGAAACTATGCTACTACTGAAAAAGAATTTTTAGCAGTTGTATTTGCTTGTGATAAGTTCATACCTTATATTGTTGATTCT
Organism: Triticum aestivum; assembly: GCF_018294505.1. NCBI lineage: Eukaryota > Viridiplantae > Streptophyta > Magnoliopsida > Poales > Poaceae > Triticum > Triticum aestivum. The sequence goes on from NC_057810.1 coordinate 159,256,663, forward strand.
AAAGTAACTATTCCCACTGATCATGCTGCTATTAAATATCTTATGGAAAAGAAAGATGCTTGATGAACTTAGCGGAGCCAACTTTTTCTCCAAAATTGACCTTAAAAGTGGCTATTATCAAATTTGCATTCAAGAAGGTGATGAATGGAAAAGCGCTTTCAAAACCAAATTTGGCTTATATGAGTGGTTAGTGATGCCTATGGGTTTGTCGGAAGCACCCGGAACTTTCGTGCGTCTTATGCATCATGTGCTTAGACCTTACATTGGAGTCTTTGTTGTGGTTTACTTTGATGATATCCTTGTGTTTAGCAAAACCATGAAAGAGCATATTAATCATGTTAAATCTGTGTTGCATACTCTTCGCAAGGAAAGCCTTTATGCAAACTTGAAAAAATGCACTTTTGGCGTTGACAAAGTGGTTTTCTTGGGTTTTGTTGTCTCTTCCAAGGGTGTCCATGTTGATGAAACTAAAATTGAAGCAATTAAAACTTGGCCCCAACCCACCAATTTGCAACAAGTGAGAAGTTTTCTTGGTCTTGCAGGATTTTATCGCCGCTTTGTGAAAAACTTTAGCACAATAGCCGCTCCTTTGCATGCTTTGAGTAAGAAGAATGCTCCTTTTGTTTGTGGATCTTTGCAATCCACCGCTTTTGATGAGCTCAAGTCTTTGCTTACTCATGCTCCGATTCTTGCTTTGCCTAATTTTGACAAAACTTTTGAGGTTCATTGTGATGCAAGTGGTGCCGGAATTGGCGGAGTTTTAATGCAAGAAAAACGAGCCATTGCTTATTTTAGTGAAAAACTCTCCGGTGCTCAACTCAATTATCCATCTATGACAAAGAATTGTACGCCTTAGTACGTGTGCTACATGTTTGGGAACATTATCTTAGACCTCATGAGTTTGTCATCCATACTGATCATGAACCGCTTAAATACTTAAAAGGTCAAACTAAGTTGAACAAGCGTCATGCCAAATGGAGTGAATTTATTGAATCTTTCCCATATGTGATCAAGTACATTAAGGGTAAGGAAAATGTAGTTGCCGATGCACTTTCACGCATATGCACGCTTGTGACTAAACTTGAGTTGAATGTTATTGGTTTTGAGCACATAAAAGACTTATATGCTAATGATCCATCTTTTGCTATTCATTATGCTAAATGTTTGACGCATACATCTTGGGAACAATATTACATCAAGGATGGTTATCTTATGAGAGCTAACAAACTATGCATTCCCGAGTCTTCTCTTCGTTTGCTACTTTTGCAAGAGGCTCATGGAGGTGGACTCATGGGACACTTTGGACGCGACAAGACTTTCGCAACGCTCTCCAAGAACTACTTTTGGCCCAAGATGTTTCGTGATGTCTCACGCTTCACCAACCGTTGCTCTACATGTCGCAAAGCTAAGTCAAAAGCTCAATCCCATGGTCTTTACTTGCCCCTTCCTATTCCTTATCAACCTTGGGAAGACATTAGCATGGATTTTGTACTTGGTTTGCCTAGAACTCAAAATGGCAAGGATTCCATCTTTGTTGTTGTGGACAGATTTTCTAAGATGGCACATTTCATTCCTTGCAACAAGATAGATGATGCTTCACATATTGCAAATCTCTTTTGTAGGGAAATCTTGCGCCTCCATGGAGTACCAAAGACAATCGTATCCGACCGTGATGTCAAGTTCTTGAGTTACTTTTGGAAGACGCTATGCGCCAAGATCGGAATCAAGCTCTTGTTCTCATCCGCATACCATCCTCAAACCGACGGCCAAACGGAGGTGACGAACCGGACACTATCCACTCTACTTCGCGTGTTGATCAAGAAGAACATCAAGGAGTGGGAGGCATGTCTACCCATCACCGAGTACGCCTACAACCGTGCAAGACATTCCACGACCGGCAAGTCCCCCTTCGAGGTCGTCTACGGCTTCAACCCTTTGTCCCCATTGGACATTCTACCTCTTCCTCTACAAGAGCGAACCAACCTCTACGCAAGTGCTCGTGCAAGCTACATCAAGAAGATGCATGAAGATACAAGGCACACCATCGAGCGCCAAGTACAACGACTAGCGACCAAGCTCAACATCAACAAGCAACCCATGGTATTCAACATTGGTGATCTAGTGTGGCTACATCTTCGCAAGGACCGCTTCCCCAACGAACGCAAGTCCAAGCTTCTACCTCATGCCGATGGACCTTTCAAGGTTCTAGCACGCTACAATGACAACGCTTACAAGATCGACCTACCACGAGGCAAGTACAACATGAGCGACATCTTCAACGTCAAGGACCTCGCACCTTTCCATGGTGATGCACCTTTTGATCCGAGGTCGGATCTCTCCCAAGGGGAGGAGATGATGCGGAGCATCCCTCGCTCATCCCCATGGACGTGCCTACATCTCCCTCAACACCACTTGGACCCATGACAAGAGCCCGAGCTAAGGCTATCGAAGATAAGGTGAACTCGCTCCTCTCCGAACTCCCTCTTCCTACTCACGAGACATGGCTACTACCTCATTCGGAGACTCTAAGTGTAATCAGGTACATGGAGGTGAGCCAAGGATCAACTACTTGCAAGAGCCAAGACGGCGAGGACCCCAAGCATGATGGACAAGAAGAAGAGCTGCAGCAGAAGCTACAGGCATCGGACGTCCGACCCTTTCCGGACGTCCGACGAGTCCCAGGACACGGACGACCGGACCCTCCGGATGTCCGGTACCAGGTCACCCGAACCGAATCTACGGACATCCGAGACGCTCCAGACGACCGAACGACCAACACCCGAGCCAAAACTACGGAAGACCGACAGCCTCCGGACGTCCGGCCCCTCCAGAAGCTCCGGACGTCTGACCATCTACGGACGACCGACGCGCCTACACCATAGCTGAAACGACGGACGTCCGAGTGCGCCCGGATGACCGGACCGTCCCGAGCCTCCGGGCGTCCGACGCCTTCCGAACCTGCGGGCTGGAGCCCTTGTACCCCTTCGTTTTGACTTCCATTTGCACTAAGACTATAAATAGGATGCCCCCACGTCCTGGTACGGGCAGCATAGGTTTAGCTCATATTTTGTGTGAGAGCCTTGATCATCCACTTGGCTACTTCTCCTTGGAGCTCAGGACCTCTTCGGAGAAGATCCCCCAAGCAGATTCAAGACCCCCTCGTGGGAAGATCCCCTTGTGGATTCAAGACCTCTGTACGGAGAAGAACTGTTCCTATGTATCCTTACCTTAGTTGATCGTGGATCTTATGTTACTCTATGTTGTCGGTGATCTAGCACTCGTGTGATTGATTCTATGTCGGTTTAGTGATTCTTCCTCTCATTTTCCCCGTGTTTCCCCGTTGTGCTTCCGTGTGTTCTTCGTGGTTCTCCCGTAGGATCCCTCCAAACGTGAAAGATCGACCACTTAGGGTTCCGCCCTACATCACTTTTGGTCTTGATCTGTAATCTAGTAGTTATGTTCACGTGCGCACACAATGATAAAATAGCATGTTTGTTTTATATATGTTTGCCCATGATATGAATGATGTCATACTATGTTCATCCTACTTTAAACCATGTCTCTTTATCCTTAGATGTCAAGGAATGTGAGTAAATAGACAATACAGTAGGCATGCTACATGGACATATGTTCCGAAAGTGATTTTATTATGTAGTTGGCACTACAATACATGCTAATGTATTACAGTAGTTCACCAAAATAAGTTATGTATAAATGTGTAACCTAATTTGTTTGTTTTTGTCTCATTAGTAACTTATCTGGTACACTAATCTACAAGTTCAAACTTTCAACAAGCTATGGAACAAATGATTGAACAGACACAATCACCTGAAGGTGACGAGGCTACCACAGGCACAATGTCACCTCTTGATGCAGTGCGTCAGTATCTCTCCACTAACAGTGCAAAAAGCACCTTCCTGCGTAATTCTGGGTTGGTTGTCAAGGTAACCTCGTCCAAATCGCCTACTGAACAAAATCTTCCGGCTAGACAGAGTGATATATCTATGCTCCAGACACAAGTCCAATCCCTAATGGGCGTTGTATCGGAAACAAGAATAGTGGTTGACAAATGTCGTCAAGATATGAATGGTTTTGAAACCAGACTATCAGACATTCGCTTCGTTGTTCAAGAGAAATGGCGGAAAAAAGGTGAAGTTCGTGCTGCTCCATCAGATTCTACAGTCTGAAACATTAGCACTCGGGTCAAATGATTTGTGCTTCTATACATCTGATGGTGCTTTTATCTGCAAGGACTGTAAACTTTATGCCAACAGGCCTTTTGTTGTATGGTTGGAATTTATTTTATTATGATACAACATTTATGATGCTACCAAAGGCTGCAGTAATTACGATGCTATTTTTGTATAGTGTAGGTTTATCTTAGTAATGTATTCGGCCGAAAGCTTCGTAGGAGCCCAACATGCCAACATTCGTCGAGCCCACTCCAATTGGGCTAAAACCGATTATGGGCCAAAATTTGCATGTAGCCCACTAAAAATATCTGGGCCTAAATTATTATAAGATTTCATATTTTTCTGGTAGGCATGTGCCCATAGTGGGCCTTTAACAGGCCTAAACATAATTTGTTCCATCAGTAACAATAGGCCGTTTACAGGTGTAAATATCTCGAGCCCATAAAAACATGGGCCTTTAATAGGCCAAAACTGAGATTGGGCCCTGATTGTGCCAAATAACCCACTGGTCTTAGCAGGCCAAAATGGTGGCCCATTTACAATGCGGATCTTTCATAGGCCGAAATTCGGACGGGTCGTAAATGTGCCGACCTAATACACGGGCCTTTAACAGGCTGGAAGTTCAGTCGGGCTTGATTAGCGTCATTTTTATATGGGCTATTAGTGGGCCCGATGTGACATTGGGCCACATATGGCCCATGGATTTCATCCGACGTTAACAGGCCAAAAATCACAACAGGCCGAAAGTGGCCCAAATCTATAGTGGGCCTCTAACAGGCCGAATGTCAGACATGGCCGAATATGACCCAAATCCTTCATGGTCGTTTATGGGCCGAAAGTTTCAATGGCCTGTAAATGGGCCCAAATGAAGCAGGACCTTTAACAGGACGGAAATACACCGGGCCGTAATTCGGCCCAATTACTTAGCGGACTGTTGACGGGCCAGAAGTGACCATGGGCCACGATGATGAAAACTTTAGGACATGCCGTTGACGGGCCAATTTGACACTAGCCGTATGGGCCTTAACTGAGAATGTTGGGCCTTTAGCTAGGCCGACCCATTATGGTCTGCAAAATCTTGTGGGCCTTTAGCTGGGCCGGTCCATTAGGGTCCGCTAAATCTTGTGGGCCTTTAACTGGGCTGACCCATTATGGTCTGCAAAATCTTGTGGGCCTTTAGCTAGGCCGGCCCATTATGGTCCGCTAAATCTTGTGGGCCTTTAGTTGGGTCGGCCCATTTAAACTTTATGGGCCACTTTTGGGCCCATCCACGTGTCAACATATCATAGGCCCATCTCGACTGTTGGACGAGTGACACCTGTGCCAACGCGAAGCTGATGCGTGGTCCCGTCGGCCAATGAGAATTTTACACGTGGAAAATCTTCATTGGTCGTGGCTGTTAGCAGGTTATCGGATCCAAAATCGGACCCAATAGCTTAAAGGCACTTAACGACATCCCGTTACGGTGGATACCACGTGTCGGTCACCCTTGACGAAAGCACTTCTATGACGCACAATTTATTGTCAGGAAGTGGACATTTCCGTGATGATAATTTTGGTAATGTCATGAAACACTTCTACGACAGCACATGTATGACTATATTGATTCTGTCATAAAATCGTCATGGATGTACATGCATGACAGAAAACGTGACATACTGTGACAAACACGTATAATCACAGAAGTGTATTTTTTTGTAGTGCCCCCTTTCCTTCTTCCTGTCCCTATCTTTCCTTCTCTCGTACTCCGAATAGGAAAGGGAATCCTACTAGGACTTGGGAGTCCTAGCAGGACTCGCTATGCTTGGAGCGCCCCCTAGGCCTGCCGCCTCCTCCCTCCCTCCTTTATATACGGGGGAGAGGAGCACCCCAAGGACACACAAGTTGATCAAGTTGATCTTTTAGCCGTGTGTGGAGCCCCCCTCCATAGATTTCCACCTCGGTCATATTGTCATAGTGCTTAGGCGAAGACCTGCACCAGTAAATTCATCATCACCATCACCACACCGTCGTGCTAACAGAACTCTCCCTCGACCTCAGCTGGATCTAGAGTTTGAGGGACGTCACCAAGCTGAACGTGTGCAGATCGCGGAGGTGTCATGCATTCGGTACTTGATCGGTTGGATCACGAAGACGTTCGACTACATCAACCGCGTTACATAACGCTTCCACTTTCGGTCTACGAGGCTACATGGATACACTCCCCCCCCCCCCCGTTGCTATGCATCACCTAGATAGATCTTGCATGATTGTAGGAATTTTTTGAAATTACTATGTTCCCCAACAGTGGCATCAAAGCCAGGTCTATGCGTAGATGTTATATGCACGAGTAGAACACAAAGAGTTGTGAGCGATAATAGTCATACTGCTTACCAGCATGTCGTACTTTGATTTGGCGGTATTGTTGGATGAAGCGGCCTGGACCGACATTACATGACCGCGTTCATGAGACTGGTTCTACCGATGTGCTTATGCACATAGGTGGCTGGCGGGTGTTTGTTTCTCCAACTTTAGTTGAATCGAGTGTGGCTACGCCCGGTCCTTGTTGAAGGTTAAAACAACACACTTGACGAAAAATCGTTGTCGTTTTGATGTGTAGGTAAGAACGGTTCTTACTAGAAGCCCGCAGAAGCCACGTAAAACTTGCAACAACAAAGTAGAGGACATCTAACTTGTTTTTGCAGGGCTTGCTATGATGCGATATGGTCAAGGCATGATGTGATATAAATTGTTGTATGAGATGATCATGTTTTGTAACAAAGTTATTGGCAACTGGCAGGAGCCATATGGTTGTCGCTTTATTGTATGCAATGCAATCTCCATGTAATTGTTTTACTTTATCACTAATCGGTAGTGATAGTCATAGTAACAATAGTTGGCCTCGGAACACTTGAGACCGAAAGGTCGAGCATGAATCATATAGAAGATATGATCAACATAGTGATGTTCACCATTGAAAACTACTCCATCTCACGTGATGATCGGACATGGTTTAGTTGATTTGGATCATGTGATCATTTAGATGACTAGAGGGATGTCTATCTAAGTGGGAGTTCTTAAGTAATATTATTAATTGAACTTTAATTTATCATGAACTTAGTCCTGATAGTATTTTGCAAATTATGTTGTAGATCAATAGCTCGTGTTATAGCTTCCCTATATTTTTTATATGTTCCTAGAGAAAACTAAGTTGAAAGATGATAGTAGCAATGATGCGGACTGGGTTCATGATCTGAGGTGTATCCTCATTGCTGCACAGAAGAATTATGTCCTTTATGCACCGCTGGGTGACAGACCTATTGCAGGAGCAAATGCAGACATTATGAATGTTTGGCTAGCTCAATATGATGACTACTTGATAGTTTAGTGCACCATGCTTTACGGCTTAGAATTGGGACTTCAAATATGTTTTGAATGTCATGGAATATATGAGATGTTCCAGGAGTTGAAGTTAAACATTTCAAGCAAATGCCAGAGTTGAGAGATATGTAGTCTCCAACAAGTTCTATAGCTAAAAGATGGAGGAGAATAGCTCAGCCAGTGAGCATGTGCTCAGATTGTGTGGGTACTACAATCGCTTGAATCAAGTGGGAGTTAATCTTCCAGCTAAGATAGTAATTGACAGAGTTCTCTAGTCACCATCACCAAGCTAGTGGAACTTTGTGACGAACTATAATACGCAAGGGATTCCCGAGCTCTTCATGATGCTGAAATCAACGAAGGTAGAAATCAAGAAAAAGCATCAAGTGTTGATGATTAAACAAGATCACTAGTTTCAAGAAAAAAGGCAAAGAGAAAGAAAGGGAATAAGCTACTGGAACTTCGTGATGAACTATAATATGCAAGGGATTCCCGAGCTCTTCGTGATGCTGAAATCAACGAAGGTAGAAATCAAGAAAAAGCATCAAGTGTTGATGATTAAACAAGATCACTAGTTTCAAGAAAAAGGGTAAAGGGAAAGAAAGGGAACTTCAAGAAGAATGGCAAGCAGGTTTTCACTCCCGTGAAGAAGCCCAAAGCTAGACTTAAGCCTGAAACTGAGTGCTTCTTCTGCAAAGGAAATGGTCACTGGAAGCGGAACTACCCCAAATATTTGGTGGATAAGAAGGATGGAAAATTGAACAAAGATATATTTTATATACATGTTATTGATGTGTACCTTACTAGTGCTCGTAGTAACCCCTGGGTATTTAGTAACTTGAAACAAGAGTTGCAAAATAAACAGGGACTAGTTGAGGGTGAAGTGACGATGTATGTTGGAAGTGGTTCCAAGATTGATATAATCATCATCGCACAACCCCTATACTTTAATGATTAGAGTTGAACCTAAATAAATGTTATTTGGTGTTTGCGTTAAAGCATGAATATGATTATATCATGTTTATTGCAATACGGTTATTCATTTAAGACAGAGAATAATTGTTATTTTGTTTACATGTATAAAACCTTCAATGGTCATACACCCAATATTGATGGTTTATTGAATCTTGATCGGGTAATACACATATTCATAATATTGATGCCAAAAGTTGCAAAGTTGGTAATGATAGTGGAACTTATTTGTGGCATTGTCGTTTGGGTCATATCGGTGTAAAGTGCATGAAGAAACTCCATAAAGATGGACTTTTGGAATCACTTCATTATGAATCATTTGATACTTGTGAACCGTGCCTTATGGGCAAGATGACTAAAACTCCATTCTCCGAAACAATGGAACAAGCTACTGACTTATTGGAAATAATACATACCGATGTATGCGGTCCAATGAGTGTTGAGGCTCGTGGCAGGTATCGTTATTTTTTGACCTTCACACATGATTTGGGCAGATATGGGTATATCTACTTAATAAAACACAAGTCTGAAATGTTTGAGAAAGTTCAAAGAATTTTAGAGTGAAGTGGAGAATCATCATAACAAGAAAATAAAAGTTTCTACGATCTGATCGTGGAGGAGAATATTTGAGTTACGTGTTTGGCCTTCATTCAAAACAATGTGGAATAGTTTCACAGCTCATGCCACCTGGAATACCACAGCGTAATGGTGTGTCCAAACGTTGTAACCGCACTTTATTGGATATGGTGCAATCTATGATGTATCTTACCAATTTACCACTATCATTTTGGGGTTATGCATTAGAGACAATTGCATTCACGTTAAACAGGGCACCATCAAAATTCGTTGAGACGACGCCTTATGAACTGTGGTATGGCAAGAAACCAAAGTTGTCATTTCCTAAAGTTTGGGGCTGCGATGCTTACGTGAAAATGCTTCAACCTGATAAGCTCTAACCCAAATCAGAGAAGTGCATCTTCATAGAATACTCAAAGAAAACTGTTGGGTACACCTTCTATCACAAGATCTGAAGGCAAGATATTCGTTGCTAAGAATGGATCGTTTCTAGAGAAGGAGTTTCTCTCGAAAGAAGTGAGTGGGAGGAAAGTAGAACTTGATGAGGTAATTGTACCTTCTCCCGAATTGGAAAGTAGTTCATCACAGAAATCAGTTCGAGTGATTCCTACACCAATTAGTGAGGAAGATAGTGATGATGATCATGAAACTTCAGATCAAGTTACTACTGAACCTCATAGGTCTTCCAGAGTAAGATCTGCACCAGAGTGGTATGGTAATCATGTTCTATAAGTCATGTTACTAGACCATGATGAACCTATGAACTATGAGGAAGCAATGATGAGCCCAGATTCCGCGAAATGGCTTGAGGCCATGAAATCTGAGACGGGGTCCATGTATGAGAACAACGTATGGACTTTGGTGGACTTGCCCGATGATCGGCAAGACATAGAAAATAAATAGATCTTCAAGAGGAAGATGGACACTGATAGTAGTGTTACTATCTACAAAGCTCGACTGTCACAAAAGGTTTTCGACAAGTTCAAGGTGTTGACTACAATGAGATTTTGTCAACTATAGCGATGCTTAAATCCGTCCGAATCATGTTAGCAGTTGCCATATTTTATGAAATCAGGCAGATGGATGTCAAAACTGCATTCCTGAATGGATTTCTGGAAGAAGAGTTGTATATGATGCAACTAGAAGGTTTTATCGATCCAAAGGGTGCTAACAAAATGTGCAAGCTTCGGCGATCCATTTATGGACTGGTGCAAGCCTCTCAGAGTTGGAATAAACGCTTTGATAGTGTGATCAAAGCATATGATTTTATACAGACTTGCGGTGAAGCCTGTATTTACAAGAAAGTGAGTGGGAGCTCTATAGCATTTCTCATATTATATGTGGATGACATATTGTTGATTGGAAATGATATAGAATTTCTGGGTAGCATAAAGGGATACTTGAATAAGAGTTTTTCAATGAAAGACCTCGGTAAGATCTATAGAGATAGATCAAGATGCTTGATAAGATTTTTCAATGAGTAAATACCTTGACAAGTTTTTGAAAGAGTTCAAAATGGATCAGTCAAAGGAGTTCTTGTGTGTATTACAAGGTGTAAAGTTGAGTAAGACTCAAAGCCCGACTGTGGCAGAAGATAGAAACAGAATGAAAGTCATTCCCTATGCCACAGTCATATGTTCTATAAAGTATGTTGTGCTGTGTACCATACCTGTTGTGTACCTTGCCATGAGTTTGGCAAGGGGGTACAATAGTGATCTAAGAGTAGATCATTGGACAGCGGTCAAAATTATCCTTAGTGAGGACTAAGGAAATGTTTCTCAGTGATGGGGGTGATAAAGAGTTCGTCGTAAAGAGTTACGTTGATGCAAGCTTTTACACCGATCCAGATGACTAAGTCTCAATCTGGATACATATTGAAAGTGGGAGCAATTAGCTAGAGTAGCTCTATGCAGAGCATTGTAGACATAGAATATTTGCAAAATACATACGGCTCTGAATGTGACAGACCCGTTGAATAAATTTCTCTCATAAGAAAAACATGATCACACCTTAGTACTCTTTGTGTGTTAATCACATAGCAATGTGAACTAGATTATTGACTCTAGTAAACCCTTTGGTTGTTGGTCACATGGCGATGTGAACTATGGGTGTTAATCACATACAGATGTGAACTATTGATGTTAAATCACATGGTGATGTGAACTAGATTATTGACTCTACTGCAAGTGGGAGACTGAAGGAAATATGCCCTAGAGGCAATAATAAAGTTATTATTTATTTCCTTATTTCATGATAAATGTTTATTATTCATGCTATAATTGTATTAACCGGAAACTTAGTACATGAGTGAATACATAGACAAAACATATTGTCCCTAGTATGCCTCTACTTGACTAGCTCATTAATCAAAGATGGTTATGTTTCCTAACCATAGACATGTGTTGTCATTGGATGAACGGTATCACATCATTTGGAGAATGATGTGATGGACATGACCCATCCATTAGCTTAGCATTATGATCGTTACAGTTTCATTGTTACTGCTTCCTTCATGACTTATACATGTTCCTCAGACTATGAGATTATGCAACTCCCGAATACCGGAGGAACACCTTGTGTGCTATCAAACGTCACAACGTAAATGGGTGATTATAAAGATGCTCTACAGGTGTCTCCGAACGTGTTTGTTGGGTTGGCATAGATCAAGATTAGGATTTGTCACTCCGTGTTTCGGAGAGTTGTCTCTGGGCCCTCTCGGTAATGCTCATCACTATAAGCCTTGCAAGAAATGTGATTAATAAGTTAGTTGCAGGATGAAGCATTACGGAATGAGTAAAGAGACTTGCCGGTAAAGAGATTGAACTAGGTATGATGATACCTACGATCGAATCTCGGGCAAGTAACATACCGATGACAAAGGGAACAACATATGTTGTTATGCGGTTTGACCGATAAAGATCTTCGTAGAATATGTAGGAACCAATATGAGCATCCAGGTTCCGCTATTGGTTATTGACCGGAGATGTGTCTCGGTCATGTCTACATAGTTCTCGAACCCGTAGGGCCCGCATGCTTAATGTTCGATGACGATTGGTATTATGAGTTTATGTGATTTGATGTATAGGAGGTTATTCGGAGTCCCAGATGAGATCACGGACATGATTAGGAGTCTTGAAATGGTCGAGACATAAAGATTGATATATTGGAAGGCTATAGTCGGACATCGAAAAGGTTCCGAGTGATTCGGGTATTTTTCGAAGTACCGGGGAGTTACAGGAATTCACCGGGAGAAGTAATGGGCCTTATTGGGCTTTAGTGGAGAGAGGGGAGAAGGGCTAAGAGGTGGCGCGCGGCTCCCCCTGCCCAAACCGAATTGGACAAGGGGTGGGGGCGCAGCCCCCCTTTCCTTCTCCATCTCCCTCTATTTCCTTCTCTCCTACTCCGAATAGGAAAGGGAATCCTACTAGGACTCCCTATGATTGGCACGCCCCCTAGGCCGGCCGCCTCCTCCCTCCCTCCTTTATATACGGGGGAGGGGAGCATCCCAAGGACACACAAGTTGATCAAGTTGATCTTTTAGCCGTGTGCGGTGCCCCCTCCACAGATTTCCACCTCGGTCATATCGTTGTAGTCCTTATGTGAAGCCCTGCGCCGGTAACTTCATCATCACCGTTACCATGCCGTCGTGCTGACAAAACTCTCCCTCGGCCTCAGCTGGATCTAGAGTTCGAGGGACATCACCGAGCTGAACATGTGCAGATCGCGGAGGTGCCATGCGTTTGGTACTTGATCGGTTGGACGCAAAGACGTTCTACTACATCAACCACGTTACATAACGCTTCCGCTTTCGGTCTATGAGGGTACATGGATACACTCTCCCCCCGTTGTTATGCATCACCTAGATAGATCTTGCATGATCGTAAGAAATTTTTTGAAATTACTATGTTCCCCAACAAGGGCCTCGTCCCTTCCAACTGTAGATCGTTCCTTAGCGAAGGGGTGAGGCTATTATTTACTATGTACTCGTACGGTAGCAATACTAGTACTACTTTCTCAACTAGTAGTGCGATGTACTGTACTTCTAGTATAGTGCACCAGTTTTGAACTCTTGAATCTCAGGGCCAAGGAGCTACAATTGGAAGTGGAGGGTACTACTGTTCTCTAGAACCATCGATGTACTATCAATGCAGGGAAAGTACACTTGTGTAGTGGGTACTCTCGGTGCTCTATTCAAGCTGTAGCTGGCCTACTCAGCCGGTCCTCTCACGCACACACTAGCAGCCTGTTTATCAGCGACGGTTACTGCAGGGGCAGAACATTTGAGTTATTTGATAAAGCGAGACTATCCTTTTTGCTTCCATTTATGGAGGTGTAATGGATCTTGTCTAACTTTGTTAGTAGTTCCTTCTTTATGAATGAGATGAGGCAAAGCTTTTGCCTCCATTTCAAAAAAATCACGTCAAGAGGAATTTCTTTTATAGAGCCGATAATGGAGTGAAGTCCATGCGTGCAACACCACAAGCTACAGAGTAGTAGAGTACTAGTAGCACTTTACGTACAGAGCCATATTGCACAGTTCCCAATGCCGCACAGGCTTTCTGGCTCCTCGGGCTTAATTGGGAGGTGCTAGTTTAAATATGCTACTAGCTAATGAGGAAGCTGCAAGCGAGGTGCGGCAAGGACGAGCACGCAAGCCACGAGATGATGGGAAGGAAAACTCGTTCATGTGGCTAGGCTATCCAGTGCACCCACATTGTGGTGCCGCACATCCGTTCGACTTCAAATCTCAAACTACCCATGTACAATATTGGCTCGCAGCAAAGTTACTATTAAAAAAAGGCCGCCGTGTGTTCGACCGGGATCGAACCCACAAAACGAGGTATACACTCCCGCAACCACTAGTAGTACTCGTTGGAGTACAACACAACCTAGAATCTCCTTTTGTCACTAGTAGTACATTGTTCCTTACAAGAAACCACTTATAATGCCAAGAAACCACTGATAATGCCAAGAAACTACTACCACTTGCATACGTGGCAGACTTAAGATAAGACTACCTTATCAACCATTGTACATGCCCGTACCAAGCAGCCCTACCAAGAAACGACTACTCTACAAAGTGTCGTTATAGGCACATATCAACCGATGTCGCCCCTTAAGTCAACCCCTTCTATTCGACCGGCAAGTTAGGTGTTATGACTTGTGGGACCTACATGTCAGTCTGCACAAAAAATCCCCGAGTGACCTCCTACCTCCGGCCCGTCCACCTAGTCATCCTCGGCCATGGGACGCAGCTACCGCCGCCGGCAGAAGGCGAGGTCAAAACCGCCGGTGGTGTGGAGCCCATCTTGTGGAAGCCTGGATGCCAGCTCTGTCCGGCGCTCGCGGTCGCTAGCTAGCCAAGATAGCTTCGTCCAACTGTTTGTCTGCAAGGTTTGCTAGCTAGATTGGCACGGCGGCGTGGCGGCTTGCTCGCCTCGCCGCGCTAAGGCCAGCCATCTGGCTTGAGCGAAGGCCAGCGTGGAGTCTTGCTCGCTCGTGAGTCATGCTCGGGCCAGCCTGCCAACCTGTGCGGAGGCCAGCACGGTGTCTGGCTCGTCCGGCGGAGCGGTGGCCAACTTGCTCATCACCGGCGCCACCAACGAACATGCATCGTACTGTTTGAAGTAATGTTCAGGAAAATAATGATTTGAGGGGGAATAACAGGATAAAAGGTCAGATGTGGGTCCCTCGTGTCAATGGTCAAACAAAATGTGTTGGTTTAAGCTGCCTTGTCAGCACGGACGTGTGGGCCAACCATGTCATAAACGGGTTTAAACGAGCCTAATCGGCACTAGGTAGTAGTTTTTGGCGTCGATTAAGAAATTTTGGGTATGTTTTTGCTATTTTTTTGTACAATAGTTTCTTCCTAGGGCTGGTTCAAAGTGGTAGTTTTTTGTTAAATACTCTACATATTGTAAGTAGGAGTGAAAGTTAAGCTTTGGAAGCCAATAAGCAAGGCTAGTTACATAGTGCATATGTATACGTGATTGAAAGTAAGTATCAACCATGAGTGACTAATATCTTGATGGAAAACTCGAAACTATGGAAATACTAGGATTTTTTGCATGGTTGGAAATACTAGCAATGTTCATGCGCGTTGCAACGGATC
Source organism: Triticum aestivum (assembly GCF_018294505.1). NCBI lineage: Eukaryota > Viridiplantae > Streptophyta > Magnoliopsida > Poales > Poaceae > Triticum > Triticum aestivum. The sequence goes on from NC_057810.1 coordinate 159,271,876, forward strand.
ATAATTAGAATAATACTTATTCACAAACTTGATACAAAACACTCTAATTTTTATATACATATATCACTAGAGATATATTATGTTTCAATCAGAATATATTCCTTGGGCTGTTTTGGCGAGGTGAGGGAGGGATGTGGTTGGTTTTAAGATACTAATTATGGGTTTTTCTGCAAATTGGTAGAGAAGTGGGATGTTGGTGAGAAAAGGAAACAACTTACCTCATAGTCGTTAGATGTAGATCTAATGGTCAGAAATGACGGATGGCAAACACACCATCATCACCAACTTAGTCTTCTGTAGGAGTACTAACTTAGTCTTCTGTAGGAGTACTAGCAAGATGTTTGTGCATTGCAAGGAACATGAAGATGCATTTTTTTATAAAACACTTGTTGTGATTGACCCATGCGGGAGTAATCCCATGTGTAAAAACTAATAATATCTCGAGAAATAGGAGATAAGGTGAGGAGGAGTGGGGCGTGGTGGTGATTGGTGGTCGGACTGAGCGGAGGCATGGGGATGGACGGCGCCGACAGCGGCCACCAGGCCAGTTTGTTCCAAAGGCTTCCTTTTTTAATTGCTCAACAATGAGGTTTTTGGAGATAAGGATGAACGAGGGAAGGCCTTGTCTGCAAATGTGAAGAGAGGTGCGGGTATCTTTTAGTTTAATTTTCATCCGTTAGATATAGATCGGACGGTCTATATTGCAAGATGGCACGCATACCATCATCACCAACTCGGTTTTTATAAGAGAAGAAATATAAGTATGGAGATACAAACGTATTATTGATACTTGTTTCTGTAAACTAGGATACACATTCTATTCAACGCCTCAGCATGTGGGGCCTTAGCACAATGACTTCTCGACTATGTAAAACAAAGGTTTTCCCGTCGTTGATAAGGAAGGGGTGACGGCGGCGCGCTTTCGGCTTGCTCTAGTCCTAGTAGTCATACTAGGTGGTCTAAGCACATGTAGATTTATTCTTTTTCATGTCTCGTGTTTGCCATACTGGTATGACTGTTGATGAATAGATGGTAAGTTATTCACGGGGAAACCCTTGTTGAGCGTGTTTGTGAGAGAGGGAGAGAGAGAGGGAGAGAGAGAGAGAGAGAGTGCGTGTGTGATATGTCTAGAGACTGAGGCAATGATAAGAGATTCTTTGTGTCTATGTGTGTGGAGGATAGAGAGAGACATGTACATGGGGATTTATGTTGTGTAACATGGAGACACATATACATAATCAGAGAGTGAGTGTGTGAGATACACATGCGGACATGGGGAGAGATGAGGATCCAGATAAATGGGTGTTTGTGCGTGTGTGTGTGTGTGTGTGTTTGTGTGCATGTTTGTGTGTGAGAGGGAGTGTGTGTATGTGGAGTAGAGAGACCACTAATGATGTAAACCTAGTACAAGGGAAGGGGGAATGGTGTGACATGTGTAGTAGCGGGATAGCATGGGTGTGGGTGGGAGGAGCAGACTATTTGGTAGAGACATCGAGTGTGTGTGGGAGAGGGGTGTGAAAGCGAGAGAGAGAGAGAGAGAGAGAGAGAGAGAGAGGGAGGGAGGGAGAGAGAGAGAGAAAGAGAGAGAGAGAGAGAGGAAGAGAGGAACAGAGGGGGGAGAGGGGTCGTTTGTGTCCATAAATGGCGTATAGATAGGGAGACAATGTTGATGTTGTTCGAAATTGGCCTATGTACGGAGACGCAAGGGAAGCGAGTCATCGTGTGTGTGATAGGGACTTCATGAGAGATCTAGAATAGATGGTGTAGAGAGCAACATGCGAGATTGATAATGATGATACATTAGGAAGGTATGGAAAGAGTCACGGCATATATGTATACAGGGAAGGAGCTGGAGCGGGTCCACATGTGGGAGAGATAGAAAGAGGATAGTAGTGCACAAGAAGACAAAGTGTGCTTGTTTGCAGTGGGGGTGGTGTGTGAGGTGAGTGTGTGAGAACCACATAACTAGAGAGATAGATGTTTGGGGGTGATGTTTTGTGTGTATGGGAAAGATACACTCTACATAGTGCGTGTGCTTGGGAAAGAGAGATGCCGGGAGACCTAGAGAGTGGGGAAAGAGATGTGTGCATGCCCGAGAGACAAAGTGATAGAGACCTATATTGGGGTCCGTACTTTAGAAGAGAGAGGGGTGTTATTGTGCTCGTGTGTTCGTGTCTGGGGGAGAGAACAACTTGTGTGTGGGGGGCGACCGGGGGGGTGGCTTCACATAAAGAGTGAGGTGTCTATATTTGAGGGACTTTAGCGTAATTGAGATATATATGGTCAATAGTGTGTGCACTCATGGTTGATCAATTTGTTTCATAGTTTGGCCTATGAGATGACGATACTTTTGAACATGCGTGATATACCTTGGTGTACCAGAATTTCAAACCTAAGATTGGAATTTTGGAACTCGACTCCAGCATTAGCTTTTGTAATTCATTTAAATGGAGGTACATTTTTTAAGCTGGGATTTTGTGATTTCAAATTCATATATCAAACCTAGAGATATACACATACGAGCATGTTCAAACTTTACAATCATCCACTTTATTCATACACATACACGTTTTTGCTTTTGTCATCATATTTAGGATAAACACATTTGGAATTTCATTTGAATTGGACTGTATGATGGTATTTTCTTGTACTAGCTCAATGATCCATATTTGAATTGAATGGACAATCTAAGTTCCGAGTTGGAGACATTGATTTTCTTTTTCATGCAAAACAAACAAATTCTCGGCCATGATATCATAGTCGGTTGTACAAGAGCAGAACACTTATAATTTCAGGCGCCAAAAGCTTTCAAACTTCCCGCTCACATCCAAATATCTCGCGCCCGAAAGTTTAGCCCTGCGATATTCCTGTTTTACCCCTACCACATGAACGGAAAAGGGCTGATTTGGTAACTCCATTGTTGGAACCCCCAACTGCCAACTCACTACTTCATCGGAGCCGCTTCAGCAACTGGCTTGTCCACCGCTCCAGATCTCCTTGACCGCCATCATGTTCTACCGCACCGGATCTGCTTAACCGGCGCCCTCGTCCACCATAGTGTAGGCCCTTCACTTACTCCCTCATCCGCCCCATCGCTGGCCCTTCATAGAAGCCCTCGTCCGCCGCAACAGATCCGCCTCACCGAAAGCATTGTACACCGCGCCCGCCGAAGCCTTCGTCCACTGCACCAGACCCGCTCCATGGACGCCATATTCAACTCCACCAGCCTTCCTTTGCGACGTCGTAGCCTCATCAGGTTATTTCCATTTGTACTCCTTTGGTTTTTCTCTTCTTTATCATGCAACTGTTCACTTACCATAGATGAGCTTTCTTGTATGTCGACAGGCGCTGCAACCAAAACACCGGAGCTGCTTCAACGACGGCGATAGCCGGCCCAAACTCAATCGCAACATGAGCACCATCAACGATCCTTAGCTATCAAGTATGACAACGACACACATATGCTGTCGAGAATCAGGTACTATTATCCAATGGTCGGCGCCTACGTTCACTTTCTTAGCATAAGCACCGTACCTTTGAATTTATTCAGGGCATCATTCAATTTTTCATGAGACGCGTTATTCTGCTTGCACCTGTAGGGCCATACTTCTGGCAGTGAACATGTTACATGTGCTAAATTACATACCAGTGCACATATAGTTAATATGATTTAGTTTTGTCCTAAGTATTACTGTACTTCCTAGATATCACTGCCTACTATTTTACTTCTTACATGATATATTTATGATAATGGTGTTGTTCTGATGCCACCTGTTGGTTCCATCAGACTGCTTCATGTTCTTTATGCTTAATTACACATCAGCAAACTAGCATGTGGTTCCGCTGCTTTTTGTTCATTTTACCCTACATTTTCTGATGCTAGCTATTACATCACTGCTCCGAGCCTCTGTTCATTACTTTTTTGTGTGTTCTTGATCTTCCCAAGTTGCATGGCTAATTTGATGCTTCTATTAATTATGGAGCTGCCAACTCCATCAAGCAAAATATTTGTTCTTTTGGGGCTGGCACCTCGAACAACCATAAAAATAGAGGAAAGCAGATATATTGTCGTGTATGCACACACTCTTCTTTCACTAGTTTAGATGAACCATTGATGATCAATTCGAACCAGTGCATGCGATTAAAATTAATTTTACCTAAATAGAGGGTGCAGAATAAACTACAACAACTAGATTTGCAACCATGGGATGCTGACAATATCTTCAAAGAACATTGCAACAGCAGCGAGGCTTCACAACAACATATGGTAAGCCAGTGTGTTTTAGTACATGTGAAATGTAATGCGAGTGGCTGCTTTCTTAGCTTGTGCCCTCAACCTGTAATCCTACAGAATTGCAAATAGTTCAGTTGTCTGCTTTGCTGTATTGCTTGATTCGAATGCTTGTTTGTTACTTATTACGCTATACCTGAGTTGGCCAATATGTCAGCAGTGCCTGTTGTACTATCGTAAAGAAATGCATGCCTAGTTCATTTGAGTCCTTAACTTTTCCTCTGAACTTCATCACAACATTGTCTTCATAGTTTATATGAGGCCACATTGTTAAGTGCTTTCTTAGATTATTTTAACTGCTTAGATGCCTTGGCAACTTAAATATAGCGGTGGTACACTCCCTTTCAACTAGGTCCCGTTTAATCCCAATTAAAGTCCACTAGTGGTATGATAGTTCAAAAGAGTTCTTATTTTTTGAGGAAAATGAACTAGGGAGCTAGCAAAAACTAACTAGATGGGACTGGCGGATGTCAACTTTTTGCCACTTACATCCCTAGTTTCATCTTAACATTTTAATTTCTTTTCGTCTGATGCTGCTTCGAACCATTTAAATATGGGTCTTTTACATTTGTGTCCCTAACTCGAACCCACTACTCAGATTTGCCCCTAATTTCGAAGCATGCTCAAATTTGCCCCTCTACCGTTATGTGCCATTACAAAAATGCCCTTCCGTGCCATTTCCGTCTGGTCAAAGGGCTTTGACCGTTTTCCTGACGTCTAATGGACATTTTTGCCCCTCTATGCACATGCCACTTACAAGTGGGACCTACCCCACGAAAAAGAACTCTCTTTCTCTCATCCCCTCTCTGACTTACACATGGACCCCACCAATATAAAAAAAACTCTCTCCTCTCTCAGAATCTCTCTCTCCCTGACATGGCGAGGCTTGGCGGCTCGGCCGGTGGCCCTCGCCGGCGAGGACCAGCGTGCCTGCGCGTGAGGACCATAGTGGCAGGCTCGGGGTGGTCCGGCGGAGGGGGTGGAGCCGCCGCCCGCAGCTATCGCCGGAGCTATCATCGGAACTACATCCTGAGAGCGCGTGAGATATTCTGCCGACGACGCCATTGCTAGCCACCGCGGTCGGAGTCCAAATCGAGCAGACGAGCATGTCCATGAGCTTTGGCAGGCGCCTCTCCTTCGCCCTGCGCAATGGATCTAGCATGTGGCTTCCCGTAGACGACGCCTGGGACGTCGAACTCCGCCATGGCCGTCGCTCTTCCCGTCCTAAATTCGGCCGCTCTAAGCCATTCTTGACCTACCCGACCCCTGTTCTGTCGTCAAGGAAAGCAGGCGCCCCGACTCCCATCTTCTCCCGCCCGATTCCGTGCCCGGAGCCCCTGACAGAATCCGGCCGCCATGACCAACCTCGGTTGGCTCAGTCGTGCACGCGCCCATATCCACCCTGCCGCTCCTAGTGAGCTTGGCGCGTCTCGTGCAGCTTGCGTGCCTTGCGCAGGAAGGCTGTCCCCCCACGGTCATCCTCCTCCCCTACGGCGAGCCACCGGTGAGCGCAGGAGCTCACGTCCGGGAACGAGTGGATCGGGGGTGTTGACCCTCACAGTGGGTCCCATCGGGAGGATAAGGATGAGAGAGAGTTTTTTTGTTTTTTCCTGGGTAGGTCCCACCGGTAAGTGACTGACCCACGGGAAGGCTGAGTTGGCCTAGTTTTTCTTTTATTTTTTAAAGCGGGTCCCACATGTAAGTGTCACATGGATTCAAGGGCAAATTGTCCGACTAACGTCCAGAAAATGGTCAAAGCCCTTTGACCAGACGGAAACGGCACGGAAGGGCATTTCTGTAATGGCACATAACGACAGAGGGGCAAATTTTAGCATGCTTCAAAGTTAGGGGTAAATCTGAGTAGGTGGTTCGAGTTAGGGATAGAAATGCAAATGGCCCTTTAAATATAGCTTGCCATGCTCGGCAATAATTCGTATGTCGTTTACCATGTAAGCTTACTGCCTGGATCATGCGATAACTATCTCTTACTTATGTCAAGTGGAAACCTTTCAGGATGCACACTAGGACACAATGTACAACCCCACAATCTATTTGTGGAAGCAGTGCGCCATCCATGTTACCAGATGGTAGCAGTTCAAAGGAAACACCACCGGAGAGCAGTCTGAGCACAGATATTATAGTTCATGAGGCTCTACTAGATGCAGAAAGAGATGGTGTGGCTGCCATGAATGAGGTAATCTTGATCTTGAGGCTGGAAATTGTGCAATTAGCGGCACGCATTATGCAAGCAACCCAAGAATTGGAGGAAGTAAGAATGTTGCATTTGAAGACGGAGGAGGTCCTGTTGTTTCTGCTATCTGAAGCCTAGGGTAATCACGGTTCTTCTTTAGATACCAGTTGAAATTGTCATTAGATTATTGTACTTGCATGTAGTGTCATGTATTTGAATGGATTATGTTGTAAGACCCCCTATGTTTTCCATGTGTTGTAAAGATCCAAAAAATTTAGGCGAGGTAATCCTCAGTACTTGTATGATTGACATAAGGTAAACTAGTTTTCGTGTGAGCGTATTGTATTGGATGAAATAACTGTTTGACTCAAAGTGTATCCAACCTACTGAATTCGAAGATCACGGCATTTCTAAATCATAATCATATATAAAGGTGGAATAAATCTTTATTGTGGTTTTGTAGAAATAAATAACAAAACGTAGAATTATTTGTGGATATTCGTAATCGAATACAAATTGGATTTGAATTTAGTTGCCAGGGCCTAGGGCAAACATGAATACTAATTCTCCCAAGTTTTGAACGAAGCGGCTAAACACCGACTATAATTTGCGGGCTGCCCAAATCAAGTGTTTGCGAGATGGAAATTACTGTCTACCCCCGACACTTGACATCCTTATCGACCGGATTTACACTGTTGTCGATAGGGGTATACTAATAACTTCAATCAGACATGACACGACGGCCTCTAAGCCCATTCATACACGGTGGGTGCCAAACATGGGCGGCAAAACACATTTGACTCAAGCTCGTCCAAAAGACATGTGTCTCTCCCTCCATTTCCCCATTCATACACGGTGTTTGGCAAAACAAACTCTCCTCGTCCGAAATCAATGTAGGCTAATATTTTAAATAGGGGCAGATGTGTAACTTCCCTCAAACGTGACACAACCGCCCTACCTGTCAGCCATGTTCATACATTATGGGCGCCAACCGTGGGCGGCAAAACACCCTATCCTCGCCCAAAATCGTTACCGGGAAATATTTGGGAGATGCAAGATTACCGTCCTATCCCCAACCGACGTGATGTCCGAAATTTTAAACGGGGGATAAGTTCATAACTTTCCCACATTTCAGACAAGTGTGTCCCAAAGTTTGAGATCCCCCCTCTCCCTCCATTTCCCCATTCATACACCATCGGCGCCACGACAACCTCCCCACTGCGGCCAGCCTCCTCCGTTCGCCACCCCATCCTCCACCTTGCCGGAGCCGCTACCCTACCCCGTCGTCCACTGCAAGAGATGGACATCTCTCATCCATGGCGCCGGACCAGGATCCTTTCATCGCGTCCTCTTGCTTCATCGGCGTCGTCGTCCACCTTGCAGTTGCCGCTCCTATGACCGCCTCATCCATGGCAACAGGATTTATCCCCCGACCCAGTCGTCTGCCGTCTAAAGTCTTCTTCCCCGCCGCCGACAGCAATCGCACCCGCATCACCCTCAACGTATCAGTAGAGGCCTACACGGCGTCGCAAGAGAGGTGGTACTCTCCCATATGTGCTTAAGTTATTGATCTAACCCAGAAAATAGATCGTAAATTGTTTACTATACTTTTCTTGTCTGTACAAAATCGTAGTGGCTAGATGAAAGCAAACATAGGTTGCGAAGTAGCTTTATCCAGTTTGCACCTTCAGATCCGCCATGGCACGGTCACTTTACTCGTAAAGCTTATGGTTCCCCCCCCCTTTATATTCACTACCATCATTGTAGGTGCTTCGTGTCGTGCTAGCACTGCTCCTCAAGACCTCAACCCAAAGCTTACGAGTTGAAATACAAATCTAATATGATGCTCGTATCACTAAAACAGAGAACGTTTAATTGGTCACCTAATGTTTCTATATTCGTTTCAAAAAGCATGTGCGCCACCCACTGGTCTAGCTAGTTCCACTTTCCTGATTTTACTCTTGATGCTTAGGGTTTTCCCCTTTTATCTACTCTACTATGATCTGCGTAGGTGCTTTTTGTCGTACTAGCATTACTCCATCCTTCAAGCTAAACAACACAACACTCAAAATTCCAAAGCTTAGTTGTTCAAATATGATTGTGATATGATACTAATATTAGTTAACAGGCACATTTAATTGGTTAGCTAAAGGTCCCAGTTGAGTTTCCAAATGCATGTCGCAACATATAGAGAGACAACGGAATTGCATTTCTTTGTCACTTGTTGACTGTACTTTCTTATGCATACTAAATCTTAGTTGTTATTTCAAAGCAAACATCGGTTGCTAACTACCCTTTGCGCGGTTTGCGGCTTCAGATCTGCCATCCCACTACCACGGTCAACACTATACTCATCATGCTTACGGTTTCTCCATTTTATGATGACCACAATCAGCCTACGTGGTTCATGTCGTAATAGCACTGCTCCACCCATCGAGCGAAACAAGCGTAGTTGTACAAATTCAAATCTGATATTATGCTTATATTAGTAAAACTGAGAGATGTTTAATTGGTTAGCTAAATGTTCCTACTTTAGTTCGAAATGCATGTGAGCCACATATGGAGAGACCGGAAGGAATAATATTTCTCTGTGCGCTCTGGTTCATCATGGGTGGCCAACCGACATTGTATTGAAGGACTTGTAATATCTTCAATCTGCTTGCTCTTCTGCTCTTCTTTAAGATGATCCTCTTCTCTTGCGGTTGACTGGTCAGGTCGAGTTGTTCTCCCTTAGTATATTTTGAATCTATCAGGTCAGGTCGACTTGTTCTTCTTTACTATATGTTGAAGTTGTCATCTGCGAAGTGTCATCACTTTTGGAGCTCTCATATTTTGAGTAGGAGGCCACATTATACTAATGCACACACCAAACTACAGCATGCATGGCATCTCTTAGAAGAATTGCACAAAGGGGTTTACAGGGAGGCAATATTGGATTAGAATCACTTCTGCATTATAAAGATAATCTCACTTTTTTTTATGTTTTCATGCATGTCAGATATTGAAAATTATCAAAATGAATATGAGAATGGGCGCACGAGAGGAATATTGTGGAACAATCCACTGGCTAACAAACTTGGCATGGTAGAGGATGGCCTATCTTATTCACCCATGAAGGTGCTTGCTCTAACTTAGCAAGGTTGTATTGGTCGCACATATTTTGCATCTGACCTCTTGCATTACTTCTACTTTGTTACACCATCTGCTTAGTTTAAGCATCATATATGAGTATATGATGCCTATCCATTTTCTGTACCTATTCTATGTATCATCATACTATGTTTTTCCAGTCAAATGTTGTTCTTTCGTAATAGATGTCCAAAAGGAAGAGGATGAGTGCAGATCCTCAAGGAGTACAAACTAGGTATTTGGAAAAGGTAGTGATACATGTTAAATCAGATAGATCAATAGCCATAGAAAACACAAGCCCAACTGTACCACACTTTACCCCTACTCCAGTGGCCAAACCCCTATTAGAACTGCTGAGAGCCCAGCGTCAGGTACTGTCTATGATATCAATTCAAAATTTATACTCCTAAATTTCTACATGTGCCTTACCTTCTCTCTTGTATGAAAACTAATTTCAAATGAATCTCCTTGCTCAAAGGAGCATACGATCTCACAACAATACTAGGCTCTACATTGCTCCTGTCAGTACCTCTTGCCCTTTTGCCTTGTAACGCTGTATTTAATTAATTGCTATTTGATTATGTATCATCAGTCTGTATGTGAGCTTCATTATCCTCTGTTTCTTCCAATATTATTTGATCTATATTTACTCTTTGCAAAAGTAGAATAATGGCAACGCTTATAAAGAATTTTCTTTGGGGAATTTATTGAATTATCCTTCCATCAACATGGAGAAAGGCTTTGTCTAGCCCGTGTTAACATGTAATGTAAGTTCATCCTTCTCAAGCCTTCAAACTTTGTTCTAGTATAGATTTGGATAGGCATCATTTCCTCCACTGCTGTTTACTTTGCTGTTTACATCTGATTAGATGTTTGCAACAACTACCAGTTTTAAATTGTAGTTGTAAAAACATGTTCCTTATGCAGAACAGATCCATTTATTTTCTTATATAATTGTGAAACATGTTACGTGTCTCCTTGTTTCTCTTTCAGAGTCGTATCTCTTATGCCAGGCAGAACTTTAGGGAAGATAGTGAGCCAAACCATCTTGAGGACAGCGAGATGACCCCAAGGTCCTGTCTTGATGAAGACAGTGAGTTGAAGCTACTCACCAACAGGTGTGAGACAACATCTGTGTAGTCGATGCCTCAATCAGTTCGACTTCTTCAGTCTCAACTTAAAGCGGAAAGGCTTGCTTCAGCTCAGCTCCGACTTGAAAGTCAAAGTTGTAATGAAGATGTCAGAGGACTGCCTTGTGCACTATCGTGCCATACACCTAGGGATGAAGCATCTATCGTTGACACATCTGAGGTCTCATCAGCTTGTTCGGCTGCTTGCGGGGCCCGTCCTGGCCAGGCCTAGTGCCTTCTGAAGTGCTCTCAGTTTTGTATATTCTTTTGTCGGCCCGTTTGTTTGCACTGGTGGCGAACTTTGATGCCCAGTGGATGTAATATGTGTAATAGCCGTGATAGCCTAGCGTTAGTTGCTTGCTTATTTATTTTCTTGTTGTCTCGTTTATTTGTTTGCTTGTAGTGAGTGCAATTCTTTTTCCGCGGTTTGCTAGTGGCCGCAATAACCTATTTTTTTAAAACTAGGCCACAATAACCATGAGTTACATATTTACTGTAGTGACACTGGGCCTCCTATGGGTCGTAGAAACAATGGGCCTTCTACGGGTCGTAGACACAATGGGCCTTCTACGGGCCGTATCATCAATGGGCCTTATACGGGTCGTATGATCGATTGGCCAAACATGGGCCAATGACAGACCGCATTATGGCCGTAAATGAGCTAGCGTTGGAATCGTCCGTTCATGGGCCGACCATAATGGGCCATCATTAATAGGCCGTATTTGATGACGCTATGAAAATGGTCCAACGTATTAATGGGCCACAAACGGGCCGACTGTAACCATAGGCTGAATTTGGCCCACAAGCGGAAAATGACAGTAACGGGCCGTAAGTAACCGAATGCTGGAAATGAGCCCAAGAATAAATGGGCCCCGAGAAGGCCAAAAGATAACAGGGCTTGGAAACGGCCCAATGGAATAATGGGCCGTTAATGCGTATAAAGTGATACAATATTCATTACGGGCCAGTTTCACCATGGGCCGTTAATGGGCCAAGAGTTACAAAGGGCCTCATATGGGCCGAAAGACGTCATGGGCCATACATGGGCCGGAAGTTAAAATGGGCTAGAATCATATTGGACTGCCCAGATGACGCTACTGGGCCTAATTCGGATAGGTCGTAACGGGCCCTAGGTTAGCTGGCTGTAAATGGGGTATATGTGAACAGGCCGTTAACAGGCTTCCCGTGGACCGGCCCCCCACCTTTTGACCAAGTCAAATGGGCCGGCCTTTTCACAGGAATGGGCCTCTATTGGGCTGTGCCATGTGTCGATGTATCATAGGCGCCTTCGGTCCAATGAGTGGATGACATATGTCCCAATAGTGAGCCGATACGTGTTTCCTCCAGCCAATAATGATTTTACACATGGAAAATCCCCATTGGTCAGGGTTGTTAACGGGTTATCGGATCCAAAGCCGGACCCGATGGTTTAATAGCAAGTTGTTATGGTGGATGCCACGTCGGTCACCCTTGACGAAAGCACTTCTATGAGGCGCGATTTATCGTCATGGAAGTGGACACTTCCGCGATGATAATTTTGGTAATGTCATGGAACACTTCTACGACAGCACAGGTATGACTATCTTGATTCTGTCATAAAATCATCATGGATGTACATGCATGACAGAAACGTGACCTGCTGTGACAAACACGTATCATCACGGAAGTGTATTTTCTTGTAGTGACTCTCTTGTAATGGATTGAGTTTTCCCTTTGAAGTTATCTTATCGGATTGAGTCTTTAAGGATTTGAGAACACTTGATGTATGTTTTGCGTGGGATACCCATGGTGACAATGGGGTATTCTATTAATCCACGTGATATATGTTTTGGTGATCAACTTGCGGGTTTCATGACCTTCGGAATCTATGACTCTCTGGTAGAAACTTCGGGGCACTCTTTGAAGTTCTTCGTGTTGGTTGAATAGATGAATCTGAGATATCGTTTTCGCTCACTTTTGTTACTAGCTACCTTGCTGTTTTTATAATTTCATATTACAAAAACCTATATCTACCATCCATATTACGCTTGTATCACCATCTCTTCGCGGAACTAGTGCACATATACAATTTACCATTGTATTGGGTGTGTTGGGGACACAAGAGACTCTTTGTTATTTGTTTGCAGGGTTGTTTGAGAGAGACCATCTTCATCCTACGCCTCCCACAGATTGATAAACCTTAGGTCATCCACTTGAGGGAAATTTGCAACTGTCCTACAAACATCTGCACTTGGAGGCCCAACAACGTCTACAAGAACAAGGTTGTGTAGTAGACATCAGGATCGCACGAGAAAAGAAGGTTGCAGCGGTGGGAAAGTGTTTTCGTGAATGCCTCTGGTGGTTTGGGAATATTTGTGAATATATAGGAGGAAGATCTAGGTCGGGAGGTCACCGAGGGGACCACAAGGTAGGGGCGCGCCCTTCCCCCTTGTCGCCGCCTCGTGGCTCTTCTGACTTGCACTCCAAGTCTCCTGGGTGTCTTCGGGTCCAAGAAAAATCATCGCATAGGTTTTATTCCGTTTGGACTTCGTTTGATATTCATTTTCTGTGAGGCTCAAAAATAAGGAAAAAAACAGAAATTGGCACTGGGCTCTAGGTTAATAGGTTAGTCCCAAAAATAATACTCCCTCCGTTTCGATTTACTCGTCGTGATTTTAGTTCAAATTTGAACTAAGACCACGATGAGTAAATCGGAACGGAGGGAGTATAAAATAACATATTAATGCATATAAACATCCAAAATAGATAATATAATAGCATGGAACAATCAAAAATTATAGATACGTTGGAGACATGTCAGCGGCTCCGATGGTGACGACCTTGGGGGCGGGAGCTACGGGCTCGTGGGCGGAGCTCGTGGCTCGGGCACGGACGGGCTTGTTGTGCTGGCCGCGTGGGCGGCATGGGGGCGAGCCTTCGACGTTCTCACTGGTGGTGCGGCCGATGCTCTCATGCGCCGAAGTCATCTCTCTCTCTCTCCCTCCCTCTCTCTCTCTCCCCCTCTCTCCCTCTCTCCCTCCCTCTCCCTTTCCCTCTCTCTCTCTTTCCCTCTCTCTCCCTCTCCCTCCCCTTCTCCCTCCCTCCCTCCCCCCTCTCTCTCACAGCAGGTTACCCCTTAAAAGGACCCACAACCCGAACAAAAAGCCCAACAACAAATAAACAATACATGCACTTGTGAGTGACAGACAAATGAGGGACACCTGCGACGCTGAGATTCATGCATGATCAGACAACCACAAAATTCAACCTAAAGCCAAATTAAAAACATATGACTGATTTTTGGAAAAAAAAAGTGAGAACATCGATGCTAACAAGATTTAACAACCCAACGAGATTAATTTAGGAGACGGGACAAACAATTACACTTGCTAGATTTTTCATAGCAAGGAAGATCTTGCTGCTGCGGGCGACGGCTGGGTCGAGCCCACGGCAGGTGCCAGCGTGGACGATGCTGCTTCGGCGACGGAAGAGGAGGGGGAGGCTGCTCGCAAGGACGACGACGAAGCGACCTCGAGGAAGCACGCAAGGTACGAATGAATTGAATTGAGTTTTCATTCATTCATTCTGTACTAATTGCAAATTTAGATCTTTTATCTTCTTGGGCGATGGTAATCGGCAGAAATAGGAACAACCAACCTGTACATAATTAGCAGTGCTATTAGCTTGATGGAGAAATTTCGTTTCACGAAAAGTTGATGTAGAAATTAACTCGAATATTGCACTATTATTACTTGCAGTTTGATCTTTCTTTTTCTTTGCATTACTATTATTTGCAACGAATTTCAATTTGATGAAACTTGTTGATGATATTTCCGATGCTGCCTCGGGCAGATGAAGGATGCATTTCAGAGCTTGAATCACATGCTACAACATTATGTGAAGATTCACTATTCGATTAGGAGAGTGATTTCAATCAACACTTCCAAGGCAAACAATACAAAGAAGGTAACTGCAGTTCCCTCCACATTCTCGCATCCGGGCTTGGGACCGGCAAAGGCAGTGTTAAACTACAACAACACAAAACACATCAATCATTCAGCAAAGCATACAAGCCACACAATCAAGCAAATGCAATACACACAGAGTCACACAAGCACACACTCAATCAAGCGCTTGCACACAAGAAACGGACATAGATAGGGGCACAACACACACAGTCACACACACAATGTAGCACTTGCACACAAGAACCAGACAGAGAGACATAGATAGGGGTACATCACACACAGTCACACATACAAACACAATGGAGGTAACTGCAGCTCCCTCCACATTTTCGCATCCAGGCTTGGGACCGGCAAAGGCAGTGTTAAACCACAACAACACAAAACACACCAATCATTCAGCAAAGCATACAAGTCACACCATCAAGCAACTGCAATACACACAGAGTCACACAAGCACACACTCAATCAAGCGCTTGCACACAAGAAAGGGACATAGATAGGGGCACATCACACACAGTCACACACACAATGTAGCACTTGCACACAAGAAACAGACAGAGAGACATAGATAGGGGTACATCACACACGCAGTCACACATACAAACACAATGAAGCGCGTGCACACAAGAAATGGAAAGAAACAGACATAGATAGGGGCAAAAACAGAAAGCTAATACATGCAAGACCGAAGTAAACTCAGAAAGTTAATGATAAGCTCTTCCTTTAGAAAATAAATTCTGGGAAACCATGTCAACTTTGTGTTTTTCAAGAACTTACTTTCTTTAGGATGAGCTGCACCAACTTTAATTTCAGATGATAAATTTGGAATTAAACCCTTACCATCACCATCACCCTCATCATCTGAATCATAATTAGCAAGACCAAGAAGAGAACCTTTAGGAGAACTTAGCCCAGGACCATCAGATCGACCAGTACAGATGTGGTCTTGACTTCTGATTCTCCCAGACCAAGCTCCTTTGAGCTAGAGACACCAGTGGTCTCATTTTCTGCAACACAGAGGCGATAATCAGCAATGTAATTTACCTATTTACATTAAGTTTTAGTATAATTCACTCACGTTCAGCTGATGAATCATCTTCATTGATAACTTTGGTTGCGATCTCATTAAAAAGATCATCAGTAACCTGGAAATGACAAAAGTACAAAAGTAAGAAATGACAGTCTTGCTGAATTTAGAACAGAAGTACATGTTCTGCTAAACCTAGCCATGCAATGACAAACCTTCAGAAGAAGGTCTGTCAACACACGTTTAATTTCCTGGTTGATTGCTGCCATCCGTGCTGCTTCGACTTCATCATGTCGGTCAATTTTGTACATCAGTAATTTTCTCAAGAGGCTCAATTTCATATACCGGGATCAGGTAGCTATACAAATCCATAAATTCAATACCAACTTCTTTAAAATCATGCTGAGTAAGAAGATGCCATTTTATGCTTGAGAATTTCCTCGACTCCAGCCAATGGACCGTGATTGTATAAATAAATAGGAAGCTTCCCACGTCGAATCTCATGCCGACACCGGTGCGCTTCATTAGGATCCAAAACTAACCACAGAAAACAATACAATAATATGAACATAGCGCATATAGCAGCAAAATCACAAACAACAGAAAAAAACAATTAAGCAAAACGTACCAGGAACATATTAAGCGGCACTTAGAACAGATCGACTGGAAGATCCACCGCCAGAAGTAGCACCAGGAATATATTCAGAGCGACTTGGAACAGATCGACCAGAAG
This sequence comes from Triticum aestivum, assembly GCF_018294505.1. NCBI lineage: Eukaryota > Viridiplantae > Streptophyta > Magnoliopsida > Poales > Poaceae > Triticum > Triticum aestivum. The sequence goes on from NC_057810.1 coordinate 159,288,324, forward strand.
CACGAACTGAAGAAGGCAGCCGATCAGCACACCGAACTGCAAGAACCCAAAGCAAAGAATCTAGAAACCGAGAAATAAGGCCTCCAGAATAGCTTATTTATAGGCAGCAGAAGAAAAAAGAAAGGCTGATACGTGGCCCAGAAAAATCGGCCCAAACAATCCGACATACAAAACTGATACGTGGCAAACAAGGAGACACAATCAAAACCAGAAAGCACACGTCACCTAAGATGGAAACAGTCAGAGCGTCAGGAGACAGTCAAAGCGGTGGACTCTAAAACAAATCCAAAACGTGTTGTACGTGCAGACCTCACCACCTAAAAAAACCACGCACAGAAGTAAAACCAAAGCACCACACACGTCATGCTGAGAAGGCACCGTAAAAAAAATCAAAAAGGGAGAAAAATCGAACCCTTATAAGCCTAGATTCTTAGCTACTCGCTTCCCATTGGTATCGTATAAGAAAAACACTGACCCCGTAAAACTTCAGAAAGGAATCAGTAAGTTTATAGCATGGACATTTCAAATTATGTTAAGATTCACTATTCGATTAGGACAGTAACCTAAACTGCATAATTTCTATCGACACTCGTCATGCAATACAAAGAAGGTAACTGTAGCTCCCGCCACATTTTCACACCCGGGCTTGGGACCGGCAAAGGCAGTGTTAGGCCACAACAAATATAAAACACAAGTTATACACAACCAATCATTCAACCAAGCATACAAACCACGCCATCAAGCAAATGCAATATTCACACAGTCACACACACACACACACACAGTCACACACAGAGAGTCAAGCACACACACAGTCAAGCCACACATATATTCACCATCAAGTCATACACAGTCAAGCCGATTAGGACAGTAACCTAAACTCTGTAATTTCTATTGACACTCGTAATGCAATACAAAGAAGGTAACTGCAGCTCCCTCCACATTTTCACACCCGGGCTTGGGACCGGCAAAGGCAGTGTTAGGCCACAACAAATATAAAACACAAGTTATACACAACCAATCATTCAACCAAGCATACAAACCACACCATCAAGCAAATGCAATATTCACACAGTCACACACACACACACACAGTCACACACAGAGAGTCAAGCACACACACACAGTCACACACAGAGAGTCAAGCACACACACAGTCAAGCCACACACATATTCACCATCAAGTCACACACAGTCAAGCCGATTAGGACAGTAACCTAAACTGTGTAATTTCTATCGACACTCGTAATGCAATACAAAGAAGGTAACTGCAGCTCCCTCCACATTTTCACACCCGGGCTTGGGACCGGCAAAGGCAGTGTTAGGCCACAACAAATATAAAACACAAGTTATACACAACCAATCATTCAACCAAGCATACAAACCACACCATCAAGCAAATACAATATTCACACAGTCACACACACACACACACACACACAGTCACACACAGAGAGTCAAGCACACACGCAGTCAAGCCACACACATATTCACCATCAAGTCACACATAGTCAAGCCACACACACACACAGAGAGAGTCAAGCAACACACACAAAATGTCACACAGTCACACACAACAGAATGGAGCGCTTGCACACAAGAAACAGATATAGAAAGGGGCACAAACAGAAAGCTAACACATGCAGGACCAAAGTAAACTCAGAAAGTTATAAAGAATTTCTAGAACTTGAATGAGTAAACCGATTTCTCTAGAGCGGTGAGGGTGATTCAGATCTTCATTCCTGAAAATAGGAAGCTAGTTAGAGGCTGATTACCATCAAACATAAGAGGAAAAATCACAACAGCATAAATATACTCAAACCATACTTCGTTCTGCTTGGACTTTGCCATTGACATTGATTGATCGTTTTCATCATCACTGCTGGAGCTCTCTTCAGAACTGTCATCATCACCACTGCTTTCTTTCTTGGCAACCATAGAGACTGGCTTGGCACTACCAGAAGATGAATCCTGGGATAGAATAAGAAATGCAATATAAACCAAAATCTTCAGATGAAAAAGCAAACACCAAAAATTAAGTACCTTAGGCTTCTTTAGTGCAGGGTCATCACTCTCATCAGAACTATCATCAGAATCATCCTTGGACTGCAAATGTTGAATTACAACAAGATCAATTGTACAAAAAATATCACAGAAGATGGTGCTTTCAAGAAAATAAAATTTAAAAAATAATGCGTACATGTTCATTCTTTTTCTCTGTTGTCAGAGGCCTCTTAGAAGGAATAGTAGATTTTGCTGGCTGCAAACAATAGGAAGGAATTTTAAAATTGCACAACAAAAAAAAGTGACCAGGAGTAAGCAAGTAATAGAACACTTACTTCATCAGAATCTGAGCTATCATTAGATTCTTTATAACAGCAACAGACTTGGAAGATTGAACTGGTTTAGCAGTGGTGTCCTAGAAATATATTGAAAATGTTAGTATCACATTATAAAGACAGAATGATGAAGCCTTAGTTTTCATATAACTAGTAGATACCTCCTCAGAGCCAGAATCGGAACTTTCACTGGATCCTACCACTTTCTTGGCTACTGGTTTTTTAGTGGCCATATCCTGCAAACGGTTTTCTAGTTAGGACTAAGAAATATGAGTACTCCACAGAATTAAACGACAAGATCAGGGGAATGGTAAGTGCAAGAAATGTGTTTTATGCTTTTGTACTGAATTATCTCACATAGACATGCATTGCTAGAAATATGATTCTTACCTCATCTGATAAATCATCAGAATCACTATCAGAGCCATCAAATTCCTGGTTTTTCTTTTGTGCAGTAGCAACCGCAGAATTCTTCACTTCAGTAGCTGGCTTCTGAAAACCAATGAAATGAAACATGGTGAAATCAGGCAAAAAGATAATTAAAAATTCTATTAAATAATGAAGTTTCCACTTCGAAATCGGTAGGTAAATGAATACCTTAGAGTCAGAGCTTTCAGAATCAGAACTTTCATTGGATTTCTTCAATCTTCTTGGCTATTGCTGGTGCTTTAGTGGGAAGCATATCCTGCATACATTGCTACACTACACTCAGGACTAACAAAATATTGCTGGTGAAGACTGGCACTTGTGCATACTCCGCAAAATTTAAACCATGCAGCAACAATGGGAAGTATGAGACGGAGCGCATGGAGTACTCACTGTCTCAGATATGTGAGGTACAAACTTGCTAACCTCATCTGATTCATTTTTCATATTACCGTGCTAGTGGTTGAGTTCAGAATGAGTGTACCCATGTGTTATGTTCATATTTTTGGAAAATAAAATCAGCTCAAGTTCATTAATAGTTTGTTTGGGTGCAGTAATGAGCAGCTGTACAGGATCACCAAAGTATAAGATATCTGCAAGAGGCAAAAACTAACCGTCCAGCACCGCGTTGCCACATCAGTTGCCTCCGCACGAGTAGTCCTTAGGTTGTCCGTCATACTGTCCACAACACGAGTAACAAGAGCAGGCTTTCCAGCCATGTTGCACTTGTGCAGAGCAGACTTCTGAAATAAGAACACCTAAAGAACGAACAAAGTAGTACTCAATAGAGACCCTTGATTTTTGTTTAAAAAAAGAGCAAATCTAACTAAAGCACATAAAATCATTACTAAGCTTCATGCAAATGGGAAAAATGCATGTTAATCAAGCAGAATGCCTTCACAACTGCCAAGGGCACTCACAATGCTTGGCTCTTAGCACATTATCATAGTCAAAATGCTGAAGTGGCACTGTAATAATTAAGATAGAACGAGAGTGGAGCTGTATGTTCATATAGATACGGTTCTTAGCACGTTTTCTTGCACTCCCTGTTTTCCTATTCTTTAATTTTCTCCACAATGCAATATCATTTAGATACGACCCTTAAGAAACAATGCATTGGGGTGATTCTCTGTAATTTTTTCACTACTAGGACGACACTTTAAGAGCTAATGCATTGCGAAGGTTGAGATAACCAACCTTTTCAGGTGGAAGATCAATTCCAAGGTTTCCCCTTGACAGAATTATACCATCTGCTTCTTCCAGGATCTCATCAAAATGGTTCAAGCCCTGCAAGGAATAAGGAGTCAATAGGTGGTAAACAAATCAAAGTTGCTCAGGAATGTTGAAAGAATATCTTGAAATTACCTCCACATTCTCAATTTCGGCAAAAAAACAGAGTTCAATTAAGATCACCTAACTTTGAGAGGAACTCCCGTGCCTATTGCAGGAAAAAAACTATCAACATTAGGAACATTTAAAGTATGAAATGCAAACAAACATGTGATACTATTCAACAAAATATCAATATAAAAAAATTCAATCTGTTGGAAAGATGGCAGTGTGAAGTAGTACACTCTAAATATCGACATAATGAGTTACTTACTTGCCATCTTCTGCATGCCTTGTATAAGAAAGAGAGAGGAAGTCGATCTTGTTTGGAGCACCCCATTTCTTCATAACCTGAAAGTCGTGCATGCTCATAAAGTCATATAATGGGTTACAGCAAGGAGCTTCAGTTTCACAAAAAAATAATATTTTTTAACATGTCTAGTCGCCAAGTTAATATAAGGAGCAAGAGAGATTCTTGGGAGGAGTTCCTTACATCTTTATCCTCATCAGACAGCGTGGGCATGTCGATATGGATCAGGGAGCAGTGCAATGTGAAGACATAATCACAAAAAAAGTTCAGACAAAAGAATAGTCAGTCTACACTAAACAACTAATAGGTGTGTAACCTATGATCAGGAACTACCAATACCAAGTTAGCATACATGATTCATCAAGATACGAGTTCACATTCAACAAACAGCAATCAATTGTGCCACAACAATATAAAACAAAAGTTATACAACCAATCATTCAACAAAGCATACAAGCCACACCATCAAGCAAATGCAATATTCACACAGTCGCGCACACACACGCACAGAGCCACACACACAGAGTCAAGCCACTCACAGTCACACACACACACACAGAGTCAGGCCAGACATATTCACCATCAAGCCACACACATTCACACACACATACAGTCAAGCCACACACACGCACAATCAAGCCATCACACACAGAGTCAAGCCACACATATTCACCATCAAGCCACACACACAGAATGGAACACTTGCACACAAAAAACAGAGATAGATAGGGGCACAAACAGAGAAAGCTATAAAGAAATTCCAGAACTTGAATGAGTAAACTGATTTCTCTAGAGCGGTGAGGGTGATTCAGATAAAGCTATAAAGAAATTCAAGCACTGTGAAGTAGCAGCAACATGAGGAATTACATGGTTTGCACTCTAGTAAAACTTTCTGCCTAAGCACCCCTGAATACACATCACCATATATGGGAACATAAGCAAAGCATGACAAGAAGCAAGCAATTGAAAAGAACATAAGCAGTAACACCCTGAACATCCATCAAGTAGAACAAGAATCGACAGCGGGCCAACAATCCAATTTCAATCAGAATAACCGATCTGAACAACGCAGCGTTTGAGATCTGAACATTCACCAAGTACAGTAGTATCAAAGGGCGCATGCGTTTGAGATATGAAAATAAGGATGAACAGCGCAGGTGACGGGACAGAGAAACCGATCTGAACGAGCACGATAAACCGTAATCAAATTTCAAAAGCAGACGCGAACATCGGCCCGACGCGAACAAGAAACGCAGGAACGTGAGCGCCTCTCAGATGACATAAGCGCACGCAGAAGTTTCTGAAATAGACTTGCTAGCTCGCAACCAGACGACCCAAACCGACCGCTCGCTCGCTCGCTTCTTCCACAGATACCCCCGACGAGACGGCACGAACAACACGCGAGAGCATCGGTGTAAAGAACCCAGCAACAAGACAGGGGATCGAGCAGAATCAAATCAGACGCGATTGCAAACGGACTACAGCGAGAGCGGGCAGAATCAAATCAGGCGCGATTCTATTTAAACCGACGACGGCGTGGACAAGCAAAATCAAGACAGACGCGATTCTCTAAACGGAAGACGGCGAGGACGAGCAGAGCAGAATCGACTGAACAACGGCGAGGACGAGCAGAATCGAATGAAGCAGAGGCGATTTCTAAACGAACGACGGCGAGGACGAGCAGAACCGAATCGAATGAACCAGACGCGATTTCTGAACGAACAGCAGCGAGGACGAGCAGAACCAAATAAATCAAGAACCCCGCGGACGAGCAAAACCAAATCTGCTTCTTCTAATCCGAACGGACGAATCGAGCGAGGATGAGCGAGATAGAACCAGGCGCAAGGGGAGGCGGGGCACCAATCGAGGACGAGTCGAGGCGAGAGGCATGGCCCGGACGAAGAAGGGAGGAGTGGCCCGGAGCCCCGGACGAAGAAAGGGGGAGCTGGCCGGCCAAAGGGCGCGCCTTTATAGCCGGGGCAGAGGCGGTTGCGGCAGCCGGAGGCTTGTCCTTGCAGGACACGGCTTCGGCGAGATGGCGTGCATGGCGTGGCGGCGGGTATAGAAGGAAAGTGGAGCTGGTGGGTAGCCGTTGGGGCTGGATCCGGAGCGGGGTGGGCAGGTCGAGGCCGGCCGCGGCGCTTCCGTCTCCGTCCCGAGTTGGGGACGGACGGACACGGAAATTTCCAACTAGGTTACTCGGGACAGGGGAATTTCCAAATGTGTTCGGGTTAGAAAAAGGACCCCAATAACAGCCGAATGTTCGATCTGGAGGCCCTTCCCACCGAACGAAAGATTCGTGCGGAAACGATCGTGCCACCGAACGAAAACGTTCGGGGGGAAACAGGCTCCAGTCCGAACGCCTGATCGCTAAAAAAGGAGCGTCCCCTTGATTCAAAAAATTAAAAAAAAAGGAGCGTCCCCAGTAAACCAAGTGGGCCAAAGGCCCAACTATCTCACGCCATAGCACCATCAACTTTCTAGTTTAACATACGGAGAAAGTTGCCATCCTTTTTGAAATAAAACAACAGCCTAAATATGGCTTCAAAAAATACATGTATGCATGTAGTTTGACGTCCGTAAAATAGCCACAAACTGTTACAAACTAAAAGGTTTACATGCTTCTAAGTGGCAAAACTACCACTTATTCAAATGTGAGTATTTGCATTTTCAATTCACAAGCTTCAAAAACTATGCTAGGGCAACTACTATCCAATGAAGCTGCTTAAAAACACCATCCATACCATAGAGAAAACAAAAATCCCTACAAATACACTAAGTTTGTCATGGGAATTAACTTAAATTTGCCATGCAAAAAACTAAAAGTAAATTTGCCATGTCATAGAGAAAACGAAAATCCGTACAAATTGCCATGTGGTTAGTCCATTCATTTTCACCACAAAAAATTGCCATATTATGCAGATAAAATAGCCATGATAAAAATATTAATAATAAATTACCATGGCCCGTAGTGTAAATTTTGCCTTTGAAAATTCAAGGACGTCGATAATGGCCGGACGTTCAGCCTGGTGACTCCCTAGATCGAACGATTCGTTCGGTGCCGGGGTGGGCATCGATCGAACAAGTTCGTTCAGATGAGAGGAGCCCCAGCCCCAACGCCCTCCCCCCACCCAGCGTGAACAAGCCAACATAGTTGCCGGCCTTGTGACTAAAAAAAAGAAAATAAACACGGTATGCCCCAGTTTGTGTTGCGAATAAAAATCATTTTTTTGATCTGTGAAAGAGAAAGCCTAGACTTTGCCATGTTATGAAATAATTGAAATTAAAAGAAGAAGATTGAGAACTAGAAAATCCCAGTGATGCAAACCAGAAATTGCCATCTGTCATTAACAAAGCAAAATTTGCCATCGACAAAAAAGATCTTTGTTTACAGAAAATCAAAACAAACATGAAAATGCCTAAAAACCTACTCGATGTAGTGTACAGAAAAATTGCCCATCTAATATAATATGAAAAAATCTTACATGAATAAGAATGCAGCAATGAGATTCCTTAGTTAAAAATGTATTCTTTCTAGCATTGCCTTGAAAAAAGAATCTTGCCATGGGCATTAAACTGAATTTGTTGTGGGACATCTAGTGAATTTGCCATGGCAAAATCACTTTAAAAATTGACATGGTAGAAAAAAGTTGACATCGTCTTAAAAAAAGAAACTTGCCATGTGCATCAAACTGAATTTGCCGTGGGGGGCATCTAGTGAATTTGCCATGGCAAAATCACTTTAAAAATGGCCATGGTAAAAAAAAGTTGACATCGTCTGGAAAAAAAAACTTGCCATGGGCATTAAACTAAATTTGCCGTGGGACATCTAGTGAATTTGCCATGGCAAAATCACTTTAAAAATTGCCATGGTAAAAGAAAAGTTGACATCGTCTTTAAAAAAAACTTGCCATGGCCACTAAACTGAACTTGCCGTGGGACATTTAGTGATTTTGCCATGGCAAAATCACTTTAAAAATTGCCATGGTGAAAAAGAAAGTTGACATCGTCTTGAAAAAAGAAACTTGCCATGGCCATTATATTGAATTTGCCGTGGGACATCTAGTGAATTTGCCATGGCAAAATCACTATAAAAATTGCCATTGTAAAAAAAAGGTTGTCATCATCTTGAAAAAAGAAGCTTGCCATGGGCATTAAACTGAATTTGCCGTGGGGCATCTAGTGAATTTAATAAACATAAATTTACCTTCACAAATCACGACTATGTAACATGGCAATAAAAAGTACTCCCTCGTCCCCAAATTCTTGTCTTAGATTTGTCTAGATACGGATGTATCTAATACTAAAACATGACTTGATACATCCGTATTTAGACAAATTTAAGACAAGAATTTTGGGACGGAGGGAGTATATAAGTTGCCACTGCCACGGCAAGAAAACATACTAATTACCATGGTCGTTTATAGGTTGTGAATTTCCTAACTAAAGCTATCTACACGCCTTATGTAAATTTGCCATGCCAGTTTGTCTGAGGTGAGGGAGAGGGGGAGCAAACCACTAGCTACACCTAATGTGATTTGCCAACTAAACTAACTCGCAAAGTGCTCCAAATTCCGAGAAACCTCAGACTGTAAATGCAAAAATAGGTTTTGAAAAGATTGGTAAAAAAGCAATGAGGGGATGCGTACCCCCATGGGGCTAACTATCTGTGCAACTACAACACATAATAAATTTGCCATGGCAAAAAGAATCATCTTAACCCCGTACAAAAACAGAAGGGGGGGGGGGGATTTAGTTGCCATGGCTAAAAGGCTAAAAGAATCATCTAAAAGCGCCTGTAAAAACATAGGGGGAAATTAAGTTGCCATGGATCTCTGTCTGAATTTGGCATGGGTAGTAAAATTTGAATGAACACTAGTTCAAAAGGTTGGTTCTGAAAAAATGCCCAAACATACACTAATCTGGTGGCCCCATCAAAGTCTACAATTTGTCGATTTGCCATGTCCAGATTCTGCAAAAATCATCTACACACCTAATCTGAATTTGCTAGGAGGCAAACTGTCTAACCATCGAGCATAAAAAGTGTCACTGTCTTCTCAAACCAATTGTCATGGCATTATCACAGGAACAACAATTTCCTTATCCCATTGGCTCGAAAATAGTTACTCCTGGAATGCATTAGAAACTCACAGTTAGCTCCTGCTTCATGACAATGGTGTGACTCTATTTCTTCTGAATCGCACTCTCAGTCTGTATACACCAAGTGCTGCTCACGAAATGAGATTCAGTTAGTGCTTATGCCAGGACTGAGAGGGTGGGTTACTTACATGGCGTAATCCCTTAGTCGCCCCTTGCTGCTGCTGCGCCAACTGTCGTGGGCGTGCATCGACGACGAAGGCCGCTTCGAACCATGAATGGCCGCAAGCTGATTCACTGGCCAGAAGCGAGGCAGTGCCCCCCGCGGCTCATGGCGCCAAAACAACGGGGACCCGCAGCTGCGCTTCCTACGGCGCCGACACCAGCAGCGTTCTACGGCCACGCCGCTCGGCCCCGGCCCGGTGCTACGGCGCCCGCTGCCGGCGGGCGGCAACAACCACCGCGCCTCCCGGGCAATCGCCTTCACTCTGCACTCGCGCAGCTCCCCGTGCATCGCTGGAGCCGCCCCGAGCACGACCGCTTGTGCTCCTGGAGCATCTCCTCCCGCCGTGGTCTCCGGGCACACCGCCAGGTAAGCCACCCCGCACGAGCTGGGCACGCCGACGCGGCAGCCACCCAGCCCGAACGGATAAGATGCGTGTTGGTTTCGTTCGGTGGCTCGCCATCCAGCCCGAACGTTTGGAAAAGATACCGTGCTGGAATAAATGATTCGTGCTGGAATAAATGGACGGCGATGGAGCCGTTCGGGACGAGAACGTAGATTCCTGACGTTCGGGAGTTATTGATATCGTAGAAAAATGCTACTCCTACTACTACTGACAAAAAAACGCTACGTTCATACTAGAAGCTACAGGGAACGAAAATATTCACAATGTACTGCTCATTTCGTTGGCACCAACTTAAGTATCAATTTTTTTTTGCCCGGCTAGAATAGCTAGGGCACGTATCCGAGTAGATCGAAAACTCGTCTCGCCCGATAGTGTGCACAGGATGTGAACCCTAACTTCCACCGCTTCCCATCCCCTCCTCGCATTTCCTCCCCTTGGCCGTCGTCGGGCAAAGCCAGACGGTGTAGGCGGGGGGCGTTTCTCCCTCTCGATAGTGTGCGCAGCGCGGGACGGCACCGTGTCGGAGGTGCGGCGGCAGCAAGTCAGGCGATCGTGCCGCCAGCGTGGGCAGATGGCAGGGCTGCCACAGCTGCACGGATTCCAAAAGTGCGGTGGTGCGCGCTCGGCAGGCCAGCGCTGGTCTGGATGACGATGGCCCTTCCGGTCTGGCAGTGGCGGAGCTTGGGCTGATTTTATGGAGGGGCAAATGGGCTGGAGGGGCAAGAAATATGAGTTTAGGCTGATTTTAACTGGGCATATGGGCTGAATACTAGGGGATATATGCTAGTTTTCTCATGGGCTGGGGGGGCAATGGCCCAGGTTGCTCTCCACTAAGCTCCGCCACTGCGGTCTGGTGTGTTGAGCGACGCGAGTCAGGTAGGCATGGGCCGAAGGTCGCGGCCCTGCCTCTAGGAGATCATGGTTGTTGGCGAATGGGGTGTGCTACGGGCAAGTAGTGGTGGCCCGGATCCATCGAGGGATCTCGCCGGGTGCTGCGGGCGTGGTGCGAGGGAGCTGCTCGAGGTCGTCCGTGGATCTGGCTGGCCTTGGTTGCTCCTCGCGGCTCCGGTGGGCGGAGGGCTAGGTCATGGCAGGGATTTCCCCTTGCCTCGGTCTGGTTCGGCCGTCGTAGGGTGCCTGGCTACATCGGTCGGCGGGTCAGTCACTACGGCTTGCGCGACGACTGTTGGCAGCAGGGTGCGGGTCCCGGTGGTGCCTCTTTTCTTCCGCCAGTGGTGCAGGATGCTCATGCGGCGGAGATGGCCAGGACTGAGAGCTTGTGCGAGGGCGGATCAATTTTGGGCCCAGGACGGCTCGAATCTCTGCTCCGGGTAGATGATTGTGGCCCCGATCCGGGTGGTGCCCGCGACCTAAGAGGTCCCTCTGCTCGTGGGTACGGTAGTTGATGGTGGTGGTCGGGACATTGCGACTCCATCGGGCATATCGATGTCGAAGACCACAGACATGGTGTCGTGCGAGCGTGCTCGATGGCGACCATCGGTAGTGATGGAACTCCTCAGCTTCAAATAGTGCAAAGGAACTCCCAAATATTTCAAGGGAAAAGTCCCAATTTTAAGACAGAAAATTTGTGAAAGCAACTTGGAAGAAGCATCATCAAGATTAACACTCAACAAATCTCATTTATCATAATTAATCTTCATACTCGATATCTTGTCAAAATAAGAAAGCAGCCACTTTGAGTTTCTGGCGCATTCAGGATTAGGATCAAGGAAAAACACCATATCACCAACATATTGAGGACTGACTAAGCTATCAGGTACTATATAAGGAATAATCTCATAAATAACATTAGTTCTGACATCTTTCTCTAATATCCTGGAGAACACATCAGCCACAAGGTTGAACAACATGGGAGAGAATGGGTCCCCTTGTTTCAAGCCTTCCCACCAACACAATAAGGTCCACTGGTGTCATTAATACGGACACTAAAGGAGCTATTTTGGATGATGGACAATACCCACCTAATCCACTTATTGCCAAACCCTCTAGACTAGCATCTCCACCAAGAAATCTTAGTTAGCCCTATCATAAGCTTTCTCGTAATATAATTTGAGGATAACCCCAGGCTTGCCAGAGTTATGTAGTTCATGGATGGCCTCGGGTTGTGATCACACTTTCTAGAATGAATCTTCCTCGGACAAACCCACACTGACACGGAGAAAGTAGTCTTTGTCACACAGGAGACACTCTATTAGCCATAGCTTTGCTAAAGATTTTTATAAAGCAATTACTAAGGCATATATACCTAAATTTCTTCATATCCTTAGCATCGGGTTCCTTAGAGATCAATGTGACAATAGCATAGTTGAGCCTCTGGATATCTAGAGAGCCCTCCTCAAAATCCCGAACAAGGACATGGAATCCTTTTTTATTAAATCCCAGAAAATTTAGTAAAACAGGAAAGAGAGGCCATCAGGGGGGGCTCCATTAGCATACAAGCCCATAAGGGCATGTACAATGGTTGATAAGATAGTCTTATCTTAAGTTTTGCATGTAATCTAGAGATGACAAAAAGAGTCTACAATGGGTCATCTCTTAGCCTTATCTTCAAACTAGCAATTCCTAAAAACATTGAAAGGATCGATATAGTTGACTAGAGGGGGGGTGAATAGGCAACTAACAATTTTTAGCTTTTCTTTACCAAATTAAACTTTGCATCAAAGTAGGTTGTCTAGATATGCAACTAGGTGAGCAACCTATATGATGCAACAACAATAAGCACACAAGCAAGCAAGGGATATAACACAATATAACTTGCACAAGTAAAGGTAAGAGATAAGCAAGAGTGGAACCGATGGAGACGAGGATGTGTTACCGAAGTTCCTTCCCTTTGAGGGGAAGTACGTATCCGTTGGAGCGGTGTGGAGGCACAATGCTCCCCAAGAAGCCACTGGGGCCACCGTATTCTCCTCACGCCTCACACAATGCGAGATGCCGTGATTCCACTATTGGTGCCCTTGGAGGCGGCGACCGAACCTTTACAAACAAGGTTGGGGCAATCTCCACAACTTAATTGGAGGCTCCCAACGACACCATGAAGCTTCACCACAATGGACTACGGCTCCGCGGTGACCTCAACCGTCTAGGGTGCTCAAACACCCAAGGGTAACAAGATCCGCAAGGGATTAGTGGGGGGAATCAAATTTCTCTTGGTGGAAGTGTAGATCGAGGCCTTCTCAACCAATCCCTAGAGAATCAACAAGTTTGATTGTCTAGGGAGAGAGATCGGGCAAAAATGGAGCTTAGAGCATCAATGGAGCTTAGAGATGGAAGAGGTAGTCAACTCGGAGAAGAAGACACTCCTTTTATAGTGGAAGAACAAATCCAACCGTTATCCACTAACTTAGCCCGCAACACGCGGTACTACCGCACCATACAAGTGGTACTACCGCATGGGCCTGCGGTACTACCGCGGCGGACCACGATACTACCGCTTGAAAGGATCGAGATGGACCTAGAGGGGGGTGAATAGGTACAACTACAAATTTTAATTGTTACTTAGCAATTTTTGGCATAATGCAGAATATGTAAGTAAGCCTAACAATTGCAAGTAAGATACTAAGAGCTAAGCAAGCTAAACAAGTGGCACTAATATATGAGTAAGCAAACACAATATGATAAACGTAAGAGCAAGAGACAAGTAACCACAAGTAGGGAGTTAGGGTAGGAATAACCGCAACTCCGAGAGACGAGGATGTATGCCGATGTTCACTTCCTTGGAGGGAAGCTACATCACCGTTTAGAGAGGTGGATGTTACCATGAAGACTCACCCTACTCTCTCTTTGAGACAACACCACGAAGGCGTTTCTCAACCACTAGTGGTAGACCTGGGGTGGTCTCCAAACCCTCACAAACTTTTCCAAGGGTAATCACAATGGTCGATTCCTCTCTGAAAGACTCCTACCGCCTAGGAGTCTCCAACCTCCAAGAGTAACAAGAACGTTGGGGAATGTTCAAGAACTTGCTCAAATCATGAATTCCTTGGGTGAGTAGAAGGAGAAGGAGTGGATCTATCACTTGATTGGAGAACTTCTCTCAAATGCTCCCAAATCCCTTGGGGATCTAGGATTTGGTGTAGAGTGTCAAGAGAGGGAGTGAGATATGTTCTTGGAAAGCTCAAAGTGAATGGTCAGCAATATCCCGGGAGAAGGAGAAGGCCATATATAGTGTGAGTGTAAAACAGACTATTGAGCCACTTAGTGCACAGGGGCTGACAGACGTCCGGCGGGTACTGGACGACCGGTGCCATAGATTAGACCAGACGTCCGCCCGGGCCATCGATCGTCCCGTTGCTGGAACATCTACCAGGGGCAAAGATGAGGTATAGGACTCACAGCCAGCGGACGCCCGGAAGGCGCCGGTCATCCGTAGGCCGGACCCTCGGTGTGGTCAGAAATCCGCAAATAACATTCTATTGAAGTGCACCGGATATCTGGAGGTGAGCGGACGTCCGGTGTGGTCGGAAATCCGCAAATAACATTCTGTTGAAGTGCACCGGATATTCGGAGGTGAGCGAACGTCCGGTGGCCGGACGTCCGATGAGATCGGTCTTCCGCTAATATCAGTTCTGTGGAGATGCACCGGACAACCGGGGAGAGCCGGAAGCCCGGTCGGCTGAGAGAGGCCGGACGTCCGTAGACTTTTGGACGTCCGGTGATAGCTGGACCTCTTAGAAACATACCAATATTTGTGCATAAGCTAGAGGAAGAATCTTGAGATGATATGTGAGGGAATTTTGTGGGTTTGACCAAGTTCTTTCACGAAATCCAACGACCCCCTCTTAATAGTGCGGGATCCCTATACTCAAGAACAAACCGAAAAAGAAGCTGAAGCTTTCTGTCTTTGTCTTGTGTCTCTGCTCTCGAGTGATATATATATATATATATATATATATATATATATATATATATATATATATATATATATATATATATGTCCGTAGTCATAATCCACACACCACCCTTGAGACAGAATCCTGAGATATACTTGATAAACATGATTAGTCCCAACATGCATGTTGTCATCAACATCAAAATATGATTAAGGGCATGATTGCACTTTCAATCTCCCCCTTTTTGGTACTTGATGACAACATATATGCACACACAAAAATATCGAAAGGATTTGATGTGGAGCTCAATAAATAAAGAATAAGCATGAAGAGAGCTCCCCCTCAATATGATACCATAAAGAATAAGCATGAAGAGAGCTCCCCCTCAATATGATACCAACACAACCAAATCTCATACATAAGATAGTCAAGACAACATAAGCTTTAAAATAGGCTCCATATAGGTTCATCACTCATAGCATAGAACATAAGTCTATAAAATCTCATAACATGAGTTCGATACAAGCTAATAAAAACATAACAATGAGTTCGATACAAGCTAATATCATAGAATCACATAGTGCCTACTCCCCCTTGGCATCAAATACCCAAAGGGGGGGTCATAGCAGCATCAGAGAGCATCATCATCATCATCATGAGCACCACTGCCACTAGCATCGTCAAAGAAGTCAGCGCACTCAGGACCCGAGGGAAAACCAAAGTCATAAGGTGGCTCGTCAGGGAGACGTTCATCGTCACTCACATCGTAAACTCTGGAGTCTCTCAGACGAGCCTCTAGAGCATTCTTGGAATTGACCATGCGAGTGACAACGTCGTGATTTTGGGAGAAATGAAAGGTGAACACCTTCATCATTGCATAGTGAGCCTTCCCAATAAAGCGAGCAATGCGCCCAAAGGATGCAGAACTGGAAGGAGTAGAACGAGTAGTAGGAGGAGGAACACTAGCTGCAGTGCGACGAGCAAGAGCAGAAGGGTCCTTGGGGACCCAATCATCCGCCATGTGAGGTGGAATGACCCATCGCTCATGCAAGTGAGTGCGGGCAATGGGAAATGAAGCAACACTCTTAATGAAAGCCTAAATAAAGGGATCATGAGGAAAAGCCCGCTTGTGCTGAAAACAAGCGAGACGGATCTCATGCCACAAGAAATGAGGGACATTGATCTTCCCCTTCGGAGATGTACAGAGGCGATGCATGAGATCAATGCAGTAGCTATTGCAAGAGCCCTTGTCACCCATCTTAGGATAAACGGTGCGAATGACACACTGATAGATGATGTAGAAAGGTGAGCGCCAGATGGAGACTTGGTTCAGGCCCTTTTGTTTCTCATCCCTAGTCATTTCACCCAAAGGTTTGAGAAGATCCGCACAAACATCAATGCCCTTGGGCCTATGGTTTGGGTCATCCTTATGGATTTTCAACCCAGTGTCAGGGAAACCAAGGGCAGCAACAAACTGAGAATAAGATGCCGGGAGTACGGTGTCAGAGGTCATCCAAGTGACAGTGTTATTTGGACCAAAGTAACAGGTGGCATAGAATTGATGAATGGCAGCTTGGTTAAAATCATGCTGAAATGAAAATGGAGCAGCAAGATTGGATGACTCAATGAGCTCAATAGCCCCCGGATATTTCATCGGATGTGCACGAATATGCTCTAAGTCAATGCATAAATGCAGGGATAGACCCTTTGGAATGATGATAGTGGTAAAAATGTCTGCCTGGACATTAGTGCGAAAGCGATTGTCCTGAGAGTCACTAACAACCGTAAATTGATCAACAACACGATGCAACTTAATATAGGAAGCAATGGGAACCTTGTTGAACTGCTTAACATTGCGGTCGAGTGGTAAAGGAGGTTCAAGAGAGATGTGACGAGCATCACCGTGAGGTTGCACCAGAGTAGGAGGAGGCTTGAAGGTGGGCCTACGAGTTCCCAGCTTGGGTGCAGAGGTGCAGACAGCAACAGACTCGGGCTGCTCCAAATCATCCAGTTCATCCTCATAGTCAGATTCCTCCGAGGAGGAGTTGCTAGTAGAGCTGTGAGGACGGGCGACACGCTTCCGAGGATGAGCCCGCTCCTGAGAGTCATCGGCGCCACCACGACAAGACATGTGAGATGGCCCACCGTGACCTACTTGCGTGCGAAGTGCTTGGTCTTGGGCATCACGACCTAGGGGAGGAGGAAGACCCAAATCAACACCCCCACCATAGATCAAAGAATCGATGGATGAGGGGAGAAGAGACAGGTGCTACCTCGGAGTGAAGAAGGCAGAAGAAGACAGTGACCGGAGCGAATCAGGTAGTGGGCTGCGCCAGGGACAGGGGTGACCCGAGCGGTGTGGCGTCGGTGAGGGGTACGGGCGGCGAGCGGCCACGGCGAGGAGCCGCAAGTCAGGGGCGGTGACGGTGGGGAACAGAGGAGAGGGGGCGAACAAATTAGGGTAAACTGACCCGAACCGCACCCCGCGCTATATATATGTGCCTGAGAAAAGTCCGGATGACTGGAGTTCTACGGACGTCCGGTGCCTGGGCCAGGGAAAGAATTAATGGAAGACCGGATAGATGAGACGACCAGCCTGATGACAACAGAGGGCTTTTTATGGACGACTGGCGTTCTACGGACGTCTGGTGCCCGAGAAAAGTCCAGACGACCGGAGTTCTACGGACGTCCGGTTCCTGGGCCAGGGGAAAAATTAGCAGAAGTCTAGTCTCAGCGGACGACTGGTAATATGGCACCAGAGAGGATTTTATGGATGTCCGGTACATAGCGGATGACCGGAAGCACCTATGGATTTTTGAGACTAGGGTGTCATAGTTGGTGCTAATGACAATGATGGGAAGATGATGAGTTCAATACGTAGCAAGATGTAAAGACACAATATATTAAGCAATGAGCATCTGTTTTAATGACAAGAGCAGTGGCCAAGGCCACCATGTATGAGTGTACTTGACATGGCTTCCCAAAGATTTGAACTTTGGGTGCATAATCACTACTCCATCATGGAAAGCACCATAGTTAGAATAACATGGTAGCTTTGAGAGTGGTTGTTTTTTTATGCATTACGTAGGGTGAGAGTACTCATGAGTTGAGTGTCTCCCCCTAAATATATGCCTACATAAAGACAAGACATTAATTTCATGCATGAATGGGTACTAGATTTCACATAATATTGTGAAGCTCCAAGATACCAAGTTCACGCCTAAGTCGACAAAATCTTGCTTCATCCAATGGTTTGGTGAAAATATCTGCTAGTTGCAAATGTGTACCAAGATGATCAATCTCAATATCACCCTTTTACACATGATCTCTCAAGAAGTGATACCTAATATCAATGTGCTTGGTGCGGGTATGATCTTTGGGGTTCTCAGCAATATTGATGGCACTTTCATTATCACATAGAAGAGGCACATGTCTATAGGTGATACTGTAATTCTTCAAAGTTTGCCTCATCCATAGTAATTGAGTTGCACAACTAGCGGTTGCAATGTATTCAGCTTCTACAATAGAGAGGGCAATGCAATTTTGTTTCTTCAAGGACCAACTTACCAAGGAGCGTCCAAGAAACTGACATGCGCCGGAGGTGGACTTACGATCCACTTTGTCTCCAGCTGAATCCGCATCCATGTACCCAATGAGATCAAACTTAGCATCCTTGGGGTACCATAGACCCAACTTTGGGGTGTGAACAAGGTATCTAAGAATATGCTTAACCGCCTTATGATGACTTTCCCTAGGGAAGCTTGAAATCTAGCACACATGCATACACTGAACATGATGTCTGGTCTAGATGCACAAAGATAAAGCAATAACCAATCATAGAGCGATAAATAGATGGGTCGAAAGGAATACCATTTGTGTCTTCAGTGAGTCTAATTTTGGTTGGCATGGGTGTCTTGCATGGACTAGCATCAGACATGCCAAACTTCTCTAGGATATCCTTGAGGTATTTTGCTTGAGACAAGAAAATTCCTTCTTGAAATTGTTGAATTTGAAATCCGAGAAAGAACTTCAAATCCGCATTGAGTGACATTTCAAAATTCTTGGTCATTGAAGCCGTAAACTTCTTGCACAAATGAATGTTAGGAGAACCAAAAATGATATCATCTACATAGATTTGGCGTAAGATCAAATCACCCTTGTCCCTCTTAGTAAAAAGAGAGGGATCGATCACCACTCTCACAAAACCATCATCGAGTAAAAACTTCTTAAAATGATCATACCAAGCACGAGGTGCTTGTTTGAGGCCATACAAAGCCTTATGAAGTTTATACACATAGTCTTTGTGATCGGGATCGACGAACCCAGGTGGTTGTGACACATATACTTCTTCTTGTAGAGGACCGTTAAGGAAAGCACTCTTCATATCCATTAGATGTAATGTAAAACCATTGAAAGCGGCATAAGCAAGTAAGATGCGAATGGATTCAAGACGGGCAACGGGGGCAAAGGTCTCACCAAAGTCCAGACCTTCAACTTGTGAGTACCCTTGTGCCACTAACCTTGCCTTGTTGCGGATGATTACACCATTCTCATCTTGCTTGTTCTTGAAAATCCATTTTGTTCCAATGACGTTGTGCTTGGTAGGTGGCCTCTTGACTAATGACCACACTTGGTTGCATTCAAAACTGTTCAACTCGTCTTGCATAGCAACGAGCCAATCATTGTCCATCAATGCATCTTGTACCTTAAGAGGCTCAACACTAGACACAAACGAGAAGTGAGCACAAAAGTTTGTGAAATATTTACGAGTGACTCTACATTCCGATATGGCGGTGAGAATTTTATCAACATCAACATGACCGGCCAGTCGAGGCATGAAGGAGGTAAGAGTTTCACGAGGTTCAACTTCATGTCCATCATCCACATCCTCAACATATGGATCATTAATATGTGGTGGAAGATCTTCTTCTTCATCTTGCATTTGTTGAGGTTCATCGTCAATGATTTCACTTTCTTGTTCTTGCCCTTGAGGATGACTTGTTCTTGATTATTATCATGAAGAGGAACTTGATCATCATCTTGTACTTGGTCTAAGGGCATTGGTTGAGCAATAGGTGCTTGTGGTTGTGAGGGTGTTGAAGTAGTTTGATGATGTGTGAAGCTTCCATCTTCTTCATCATCATCATGAGGTTCTTGTTCCATTGGAAGAAGTGCACCAACACCCATGGTCAAGATATCTTGAGAAGAATCTTCTTCACCTACATCACTTAGATCAGCTTGCTCCCCATGGGAGCCATTAAATTCATCAAACACCACCTCACAAGTTTCAACACATCCATTGGATTTGTTGTAGACTCTATAGGCGTGAGAGTTTGATCCATAGCCAACAAATATGCCCTCAATGGTTTTGGATTGAAATTTTCCTAACCGTTCTCTTTTGTTGAGGATGAAATATTTGCACCCAAATACACGAAAGTACTTGACATTTGGCTTGTTCCGAGTTAGAAGCTCATATGGAGTCTTTTCCAATATAGTGCGGAGAAAGAGCCGGTTTGATGCATGGCATGCGATGTTGACAGCCTCGGCCCAAAAACTATGTGGCGACTTGTATTGATCCAACATGGACCTTGCCATCTCCACAAGTGTGCGGTTCTTCCTTTCTGCTACACCATTTTTTTGTGGAGTGTATGGAGCTGAATATTGATGCTCAATCCCTTCATCACTAAGAAATTCTTCCAAGGTGTAGTTCTTGAACTCGAAGCCATTATCACTTCTTATTGCCAAGATTTCTTTGTCAAACTTGTGTTGTGCTTGCTTGGCAAAATCAATGAAGGTGATCTTTGTCTCGTCCTTGGACTTGAGGAAGAAGACCCATGTATATCTTGAGTAATCATCAACAATAACATGTCCGTAATCCCCCCCCCAATACTATCCCATGAAGGAGGCCCAAAAAGATCCACATGAAGGAGCTCCAGGGGCCTTGAAGTAGACACAATGTTCTTGGGTGGGTGCTTTGAGTGATGTTGCTTCCCGGCTATGCATGCACTACACACACAATCTTTCTCAAAAGGGACATTGGTTAGTCCAAGGATGTGATTACCCTGTAAGAGATCTTGAAGATTTCTCATGCCGACATGGGCTTGCCGGCGATGCCATAGCCACCCCTTGTCGGCCTTGGCCATTAGACAAGTTGCATGGAATGTGCTCTCTTTCGAGAAATCAACCGTGTAAAGGTTTCCATCCAACTCTCCAACAAAGGCCACTTCAAGAGTATCTCTCTTAAAGACTTTCACATCCGTTAGTCCAAAGAGTGTATCATAACCAACAGAAGCCAATTGGCGAACAGAAAGCAAATGGTATTTAAGGGATTGGACAAGCATGACATTTGCAAGAGACATGTCATTTGTGATAGCCACCTTACCCAACCCGAGTACATGTCATTTTTAACCTCCACCAAACATAATGCTCATGAATGGTTGAATAGCTTCCATGAAATCGTAGAGCAATTTGCTATCTCCGGTCATATGATTGGTACATCCACTATCAATCACCCATTTTACTCCACCGGAGAAGGTAACCTACACACAATTATGACTTGGTTAGAGGCACCCATTTTGCAATGGGACCTCTCAAGTTAGTCACAAGGATCTTAGGGACCCAAATAGCATAGAATCGGAATGCATTTCGAGGACCAACAAATTTTGCATAAACTTCTCAATCCTTGGTTTTACGAAGTACATAGGGTGGACGTATGAACTCTTTTGGCTTGTTGAGAGTGGGCATGCCCCTTGTGGCCTTCCCACTAACAACCTTACCTTTCTCCTTGTGCCCTTCTCGTACAAATGTTTCCTTTAGAGGGGTTGTGCACTTTTGAGAGGACGACTTCTTCTTGCTTGTGCTTGGGTCAAACCCAAGCCCCTCTTTGGCAAACACCTCATTGTGTTGGCTCAACACCTCATTAAGGTTCTTTTGTCCTTGAGCACATGTCATGAGACCTTTCTCGATTTGATCTTTGAGAAAGCGATTCTCCTCAATAATAGATGCTAGATCACTACTAGAGTTAGTAGTACAAGCCTCAACATTAATAATGGGAGAAGAGTAGGCCTTGGCTAGAGTTTCAAGATAAGTAAGCTTGAGCGTCTCAAAACTCTTTGTAAGAAGGGTGAGCTCTTCTTCCTTAGTCTTGAGGGACACGGATAGGAGCTCACAATCCTTAGAGAGAGAAGCATGAGACTTCACAAGCTTACTTTTATCATTCATCAACTCTACACAAGAGTCCTTAGCCTTTTTCAAGGAGGCAAGATCTTTAGCATGAACATCAATGTTTGCACCAATTTTCAAGCATAGTTCATCATTTTGTGTTTCCTCATATTGGACTTTCCGCTCAAGGATTTCATATTTTTCCTTTTCCTCAATGACGAGGGTTTCGAGTTCCTTAATGGTGATGGTGTGCTTACTAACCATCTCCATAAGCATATGAAACATAGTGAGCTTATTTCCTTTGAGGGAGCACATGAACTTATTAAGTTTAGCAAACATAGGATCATCTAATATCATCATCCTCATAACTATCCTCCGCATTAAGATACTCATCACTAGGAGTAGAGGGAGTGAATAGAGGAGGATTTGATCGTGGGGTTACCTTGACCTTATTAGGAGAGCTTTGGTCCTATCCATCTTCTACTACGGCCTTTGCCATAAGGCACTTGTGAGTGTTGCCCTTGTAGTCCTTCATGTAGTTGTAGGTGACAACATCACCACTCTTGTTAACTAGCCTCAACGTGTTTTGAGAATCTTGAGCAACTCCAGCAACACTACTAACATCATCCGGGTCGGATTCTTCAAGAGCAACCATTGCTTTCCCATCTCTCTTCTTGAGATTGGAGTACAAAGGATTTGGCAACTTCTTCTTGGGAAAGGTCTTGCGAAACCTTGGTTTATCTTCTCTCTTCTCAGAAGGGCACTCGTTGGAGAAGTGATTGGTTTCTTCACAGTTGTAGCATTTTCTCACTTTCTTCTTCTGGAATCTTCCTTTGAATTTCCCCGCACTAAACTTCTTGACAAAAAGGGCCATGTCTTCATATGAAGGGCCCTCATCAGATTCCATCTCATCACCATCTTCATCATCATCATCATCTTCTTCTTCTTCACTTTGCTCATCTTCACATACATGCTTGGCCTTCAATGCAAGATTGATCTTTGATGTTGAGGTACCATGCATGGAAATATGTTTTGTAGCATTTGCCTTTGACTCTTCAAATAGCTGGAAAGTGGATATGATGTCATCCGGAGTCATTTCCTTGAAGGCATGGTGTTGTCTTATGTCCCACACCATTTGGTGATGATAGGGAGCACGAGCATGGAGCAGCTTGTCCACAAGAAATTTCTTAGTCATGTTGAATCCATCTTGTGTCTTGTCACACTCAAACAACTCAATGTCAGCAGTGAGAGTCATGAGACGCTCAAAAAGTTGATTGGGAGATTCACCTTTCTCCATACAAAAGTTTTGTAATTGCCCCTTGGCAATTTCATATTGAGCAAGTCAAAGAGTGGAGGTACCGGTCTCGGATCTTACAATACTTCCCGATAGTTCTTTGGCACTTGTGATGTGTATGAATGGTCTCCTTTGCTTTTCAGCCATACCTCTCCTTATACCTATGATTGTGGTGTCATTGAGATTCTTGTCATAAATTTCTCTTGGTGTAAGGTTCTTTCGATCAACCACATGGTAACCATACTCCAAGATCTCCAACATCTCATCATTTCCATATCGAAGATGATCCTGCATAGCAACTCTCCACAAGGCAAAATCGGAAGTGGCATCAAGTAAAGGAGGTTTGCCTTGAGGGTTATACTTAGGTTTCTCTATTTGAGGTCTTCCATCGAGCCAAGGAACACTGGAGTGTTCATTGCTAGGAGGTTGTTGGCCAAGTGAAGGGGTAGGCACCTCGTGGTTAGTGTGGCTAACCTCATTTGGACCAAGGCCTCAAGAGAGGCATCATGCTCCTCCTTTTGCTTAGCAAGAGCTTGTTCTAGATCCTTTGAAGGGAAGGACTTGGCTTCCGTGGAAGCCGCGCCCATATTCATCGGATCTGCAATAAGGGGAGTCCCATCGGGGTTCATCTCGCTCTAGGGCGGTTAAGCCACAAGAATAGAGCACGAGGCTCTGATACTAATTCAAAGGATCGAGATGGACCTAGAGTTGGGTGAATAGGTACAACTACAAATTTTAATTGTTACTTAGCAATTTTTGGCAATAATGCGGAATATGTAAGTAAGCCTAACAATTGCAAGTAAGATACTAAGAGCTAAGCAAGCTAAACAAGTGGCACTAATATATGAGTAAGCAAGCACAATATGATAAACGTAAGAGCAAGAGACAAGTAACCACAAGTAGGGAGTTAGGGTAGGAATAACCACAACTTCGAGAGACGAGGATGTATGCTGATGTTCAATTCCTTGGAGGGAAGCTACGTCACTGTTTAGAGAGGTGGATGTAACCACGAAGGCACACCAACACCACGAAGGCTCACCCTATTCTCTCTTTGAGACAACACCACGAAGGCGTTTCTCAACCACTAGTGGTAGACCTTGGGGTGGTCTCCAAACCCTCACAAACTTTTTCGAGGGTAATCACAATGGTCGATTCCTCTCTGAAAGACTCCTACAGCCTAGGAGTCTCCAACCTCCAAGAGTAACAAGAACATTGGGGAATGTTCAAGAACTTGCTCAAATCACGAATTCCTTGGGTGAGTAGAAGGAGAAGGAGTGGATCTATCACTTGATTGGAGAACTTCTCTCAAATGTTCCCAAATCCCTTGGGGATCTAGGATTTGGTGTAGAGTGTCAAGAGAGGGAGTGAGATGTGTTCTTGGAAAGCTCAAAGTGAATGGTCAGCAATATCCTGGGAGAGGGAGAAGGCTATATATCGTGTGAGTGTAAAACAGACCATTGAGCCACTTAGTGCAGAGGGCCTGACGGACGTCCGGTGGGTACCAAACGACTGGTGCCATAGATTAGACTGGACATCCGCCCATGCCGCCGGTCGTTCGGTCGCTGGAACATCTACCAGGGGCACAGACGAGGTATGGCACTCACAGCCAGCGGACGCCCGGAAGGCGCCGGTCGTCCGGAGGCCGGACGCCTGGTGTGGCCGGAAATCCATAAATAACATTCTATTGAAGGGCACCGGATATCCGGAGATGAGCGGACGTCCGGTGTCCGGACGTTCGGTGTGGTCGGAAATCCGCAAATAACATTCTGTTGAAGTGCACCGAATATTCGGAGGTGAGCGGACGTCTGGTGGTCGGACGTCCGGTGAGATTGGTCTTCCGCTAATATCAGTTCCGTGGAGATGCACCGGACAACCGGGGAGAGTTGGAAGCCTGGTTGACTGAGAGAGGTCGGACGTCTGTAGACTTTCGGACGTCCGGTGATAGCTGAACCTCTTAGAAACATACCAATATTTGTGCATAAGCTAGAGGAAGAATCTTGAGATGATATGTGAGGGAATTTTGTGGGTTTGACCAAGTTCTTTCGCGAAATCCAATGATCCCCTCTTAATAGTGCGGGATCCCTATACTCAATAACAAACCAAAAAAGAAGCCAAAGATTTCTGTCTTTGTCTTGTGTCTCTGCTCTCGAGTGATATATGTATATATGTATTTATGTCCGTAGTCATGATCCACACACCGCCCTTGAGACATAATCCTGAGATATACTTGATAAACATGATTACTCCCAACATGCATGTTGTCATCAACATCAAAATATGATTAAGGGCATGATTGCACTTTCACTACTGGCACGGCAGAGGCCAGGACTAGATCTGATATGCTAAGGCAGGGAGCGGTGGAACCACTGTCGCGGTACTACAGCACCCCCTTGCGTTACTACCGCAAGGCAGGGATAGTCAAGGCTGAGAAGGCACGGACATAAAAAATTACATCTGTGACTACTTCCGCTGAGTTTAGGTCTATGCAAAAATCCGACATGGTACTACCACACGCCTAGAGCGGTACTACCGTGTAGGGCGCCGATGTAGAAAATTACATCCGCCCCTACTTCCGCTCATGCTACTGTGCCTGGCCAGAGCTCATGGTACTACCGCGCTCAGGCGCGGTACTACTGTGTAGGGCACGGATGTAAAAAATTACATCCGCCCCTACTACTGCTCGAGCAGTTGCACCTGGCCTGAGGCCACGGTACTACCATGCTGGTGCCCGGTACTACCGCGAGGGCCTACGGTAGTACCGCTCTAGAGAGCAGCACTACCGCCTGCCTCAGTTCAACAACATCAGGAGTCCTTCATTTTGCAGAGACACGGAGAAATGGAGGATGCTCCAAAGAGTCAAAGGAAAGGTTGTGCAAAAAGGGACAGACGTGTACGTCAGATTCCACGCAAACCTTTCCAACGCGGACCCCTCTTAATAGTACGGCTTTCCTACGACTCAAATCCACCGAAAAGAAACATAGAGAAACATTGTCTTCAATAGTCTTCGAGGGGCACCAAATTTTCTTGTGCTTAGACATGATATATCTGAAATGCTCAATGCACACGATTAGTCCGCAAAAGCATTGTCATCAATCATCAAAACTACTAAGGGATAAATATGCCCTTACAATCTCCCCCTTTTGGTGGATTGATGACAATATACGAGATTTTCACATAGGGATATAAAATGAAGCAACGACAAACCCACCATCTATAAAATATAGATGGCTCCCCCTAGATGTGTGTACTCTTAGAGAAGTGCTTTGGACTGCATGGCACACATACTAGGATCAACACTCCCCCTATATTTTATAGACAAGGCATTTCTTGACAATATAACTAACACTAAGCAAGTAGGCAAGAAGATGAATATGAGCATAAAGAGAAGGACACAAGATAGCATAGGCTCACGAACTACTGAGTAACAAAGACAATAAAATACGCTAGAGAGCATATGTCTTACACCATATGATAGATAACTTAGTCTTACGAGCACAAACCAAACCAAAGCAAACGAGGTTCAATAGACCGAAAGCAAAGCGACAAAGTTAAACACACGACACAAGACGCGCAAATCCTACACTGTCTCCCCCTTTGGCATCGAGACACCAAAAAGGCAGAGAGGACACCTACAACACAGGTGGTAGCTCAGGCAGAAAACGACTGCTCGTCGGTCTCGGCAGTGGGAATAGGCTCCTCCTCTGACTCCGTC
This sequence comes from Triticum aestivum, assembly GCF_018294505.1. Lineage (NCBI taxonomy): Eukaryota > Viridiplantae > Streptophyta > Magnoliopsida > Poales > Poaceae > Triticum > Triticum aestivum. The sequence continues at coordinate 159,315,474 of NC_057810.1, forward strand.
CACTAATACTCCTGCTTGGCTATCCAGGCAGCCTCCGGAGTGATGATTTCCTCTGAGCCACAGTGCACAATCTCGCCAAAGGACCTCAATATCTTCTTATCGCACTGGTGACTCTCCTTGGAGGCAACATGGGCCCTGTACTGCCCCTGGGCCTGCATGCAGAATAGAGCCTTCATCTTCTTCTTCAGCTTCTTATCCCAAGAGGGCTCAGTAGAGGGAGGAGTGTATCCATCGGAACTGTCCTCATCCACTTCCTCCTCCTCGATCTCATCCTCATCAACATCCATCTTGGCAGCCTCGGCCTCAACATTGGTGGTGGTGTTAGACCATTGGCTCTTGATGCAGAGCTTGATGGGCTCATGACGAATCCAGTCGGGGGCAACAAACTCATCATCGGGATAGAGCTTCTCGAAAGTCTTCGTGATCAAGAGAAACAGGTAATGCCCATAGATGGGGACCTTATGGTTGAACACCACAAACTAAAGCTCGCACCACATGATATGTGAGACATCAAGTGGTTGCGTCTGAGCATGACGCGCCTCCTCACAAAGGAGCATCATATCCACAAGATAGGCATGCACGTTGTCCTTGTCACCGATGCACGAGAAGAAGGAGTTGCGGAAGATCCGATGCATGATGTCAAGGAAGGAGTTCAGCACCCACACCTTCTTCTTACTAGGAAGCGTCTTCTCAACAAAGAAGGGCTGAAGCTTGTTCTTGTTGGCTGACTCAGGGTTGGCATGAGGGCGAACACCAACGGGCATGTCGAGCCCCGCATCAGGAACCTGAAGCAAATCCATGAAGTCCTTCCACGTAGCAGTCATCTGTTGACCATTGGTCATCCATGTCATGGTCCTTGCCTCATCAGAATGGAAGTGGACCGAAGCAAAGAACTGAGCCACAATCTCTAGGTCAAAGTCCAGGTGAAAGGTAAGCATGTGCTCAATGCCAAATTGCTCCACCAGGTCCAAAGCCTCACCAAAATAGTTACAGTGCTTATCCTGCCTCATGTGATTCATGTCAATCCAGTGCACGTCCACATAGATGTTCTGATTGGCCTTGATCACATCCAGATAGGTAAGGTTTTGCTGCTTGGTCCAGAACAGATCATTCCGTCTGAAGTTGGCACGTGGATTCACATATGGGTTGATCTTACTTCGAATGATAAACTCAGCCAGGGGTATCTCATTCATGCCCATGGTGGGCTCCTTGAGCTTCGTGGAGGTGTGCTTGGTTTTGCGTTGAGAGGCATTGGAGCCCTCTAGAGTTTCATCTTGGTTGCGCAGGCGCTTCGAGCCCGTGTCACGGACCAGATTCGATCGACGGACATTGGAACCGGAGCCACCACCTAGACACACAACACAAGAACATGCAAGAAAAACGAGAAGGATCAATGAAAAGACCAGGGCCAAAGCCAAAAGAAACAAGCAAGCACGAGATTTGGAAGGACAAGAAAAAATTATTTGCAAATCTAAATCTACGGTAGTACCGGACCGGCGCACGGATGTAAAAAATTACATCCGCTCCAGCCGCAGTAGTACCGTGACGGGGTGGCACGGTAGTACTACGCCTGGAGCGGAAGTAATTTTTTACTTTCGCGCCCCGAGCGGTAGTACCTCTCCAAGGGAGCAGTAGTACCGCGCGAGGCAGATAATGAGCGTGGATTCGGTAGTACCGCTCCAAGAGGAGCGGTAGTACCGCACAGATTCAAATGCCACAATAACAGCGGATCTGGATCTAGGAACAACCGCAAAACTAGATTGGTACTACCGTTGATCAAACTAAACTTTTGTGTCAATCCAAATAGCATGCTTACTGCACTACCACTCTCCTACAAATCCCTCTTGCACAGATTTAGCTAAAAATCACATGAACTACTGATACGTCTCCAACGTATCTATAATATGAAGCATTCATGCTATTTTATTATCTGTTTTGAATGATTACGGGCTTTATTATACACTTTTATATTACTTTTGGGACTAACCTATTAACTGGAGGCCCAGCCCATATTGCTGTTTTATTGCCTGTTTCAGTATTTCGAAGAAAAGGAATATCAAACGGAGTCCAAACGGAATGAAACCTTCGGCAGCATGACTTTTGGGAAGAATATGATCCAGGAGACTTGGAGTTCACGTTAGAAGATCCTCGAGGAGGCCAGGAGATAGCTGGGCGCGCCCACCCCCCTGGGCGCTCCCCCTATCTCGTGGGCCCCTCGAGCACCCCCCGACCGACTTCCTTCACCTATGTAATCCCATATACCCTAAAAACATCGAAGGCGAAGATAGATTGGGAGTTCCGCCGCCGCAAGCCTCTGTAGCCACCGAAAACCTCTCGGGAGCCCGTTCCGGCACCTTTCCGGAGGGGGGATCCCTCACCGGTGGCCATCTTCATCATCCCGGCGCTATCCATGATGAGGAGGGAGTAGTTCACCCTCGGGGCTGAGGGTATGTACCAGTAGCTATGTGTTTGATCTCTCTCTCTCTCATGTTCTCTCTCGTGTTCCCTCTGTGGCGCGATCTTGATGCATCCGAGCTTTGCTATTATAGTTGGATCTTATGATGTTTCTACCCCTCTACTCTCTTGTGATGAATTGAGTTTCCCCTTTGAAGTTATCTTATCGGATTGAGTCTTTAATGATTTTAGAACACTTGATGTATGTCTTGCCGTGCTTATCTGTTGTGACAATGGGATATCATGTCCCACTTGATGTATGTTTTGGTGACCAACTTGCGGGTTCCGCCCATGAACCTATGCATAGGGGTTGGCACACGTTTTCGTCTTGACTCTCTGGTAGAAACTTTGGGGCACTCTTTGAAGTACTTTGTGTTGGTTGAATAGATGAATCTGAGATTGTGTGATACATATCGTATAATCATGCCCACAGATACTTGAGGTGACAATGGAGTATCTAGGTGAAATTAGGGTTTTGGTTGATTTGTGTCTTAAGGTGTTATTCTAGTACGAACTCTTGAATAGATTGATCCGAAAGAATAACTTTGAGGTGGTTTCGTACCCTACAATAATCTCTTGGTTTGTTCTCCACTATTAGTGGCTTTGGAGTGACTCTTTGTTGCATGTTGAGGGATTGTTATATGATCTATCTATGTTATTATTGTTGAGAGAACTTGCACTAGTGAAAGTATGAACCCTATGCCTTGTTTCCTATCATTGCAATACCGTTTATGCTCACTTTTATCATTAGGTAACTTGCTGTTTTTATAATTTCAGATTGCAAATACCTTTATCTACTATCGATATTGCACTTGTATCACCATATCTTCGCCGAACTAGTGCACCTGTACAATTTACCATTGTATTGGGTGTGTTGGGGACACAAGAGACTCTTTGTTATTTGGTTGCAGGGTTGTTTGAGAGAGACCATCTTCATCCTATGCCTCCCACGGATTGATAAACCTTACGTCATCCACTTGAGGGAAATTTGCTATTGTCCTACAAACCTGTGCACTTGCAGGCCCAACAACGTCTACAAGAAGAAGGTTGTGTAGTAGACATCAACCTCTATTTTGGCGCCGTTGCCGGGGAGGTGAGTGCTTGCAGGTATATCTTTAGATCTTGCAATCGAATCTTTTTGTTTCTTGTTTTATCACTAGTTTAGTTTGTAAAAGAAACTACAAAAAAATGGAATTGAGTTTGTCTCATACGCTTCATCTTTTTAATATCTTTCGTGAGAATGATGGTAAGGAAAATTGTGCTCAAGTGCTAGAAGTAGAAATCTATAAAATGTTTGGCACTAAATCTTTGAATGATGAGCATGATTGCAATGTTGTTAGTATGAATTCCTTGAATATCCATGATGCTAATGATATGCAAATCCACAAGCTTGGGGAAGCTATGTTTGATTAATATGGTATTTTTGTCCCCCAAGTTTTGATGAGCAAATTTATTATGATGAAAGCATGCCTCCTATTTATGATGATTATATTTATGAAAGTGGGTTTGGAAGAGTGTCAACTTTATTTAGTGATGATTCCACTATTTTGGAAGAGGTTCCAATTGATTACGAGAACAAAGTGCTATCTATGATGATTATTGTGATGACTTGTATGCTATTAAGAATAATGATAACCATGAAACTTGTCATCATGATTTTAGTTTCAATTGTATTATGCCTCACATGATAGTTATTTTGTTGAGTTTGCTCCCACTATTATTCATGAGAAGAAATTTGCTTATGTGGAGAGTAGTAAATTTTTTATGCTTGTAGATCATGAAAAGAATGCTTTAGGTGCTGGTTATATTGTTGAATTCATTCATGATGCTACTGAAAATTATTATGAGGGAGGAACATATGCTTGTAGGAATGGCAATAATATCAAGTTTCCTCTCTATGTGCTTAAAATTTTGAAGCTATGCTTGTTTTACCTTCCTATGCTAATTGATTATTGTTACCATAGGTTGTTTTCTCACAAAATCCCTATGCATAGGAAGTGGGTTAGACTTAAATGTGCTAGTCATATTCTTCATGATGCTCTCTTTATGTTTTAATTCTTATCTTTTATGTGAGCATCATTGAAATCATCATGCCTAGCTAAAAAGGCATTAAAGAAAAGCGCTTGTTGGGAGACAACCCAATATTTACCCTTACTGTTTTTATGTGTCCACATGATTATGCTACTGTAGTAATCATGTTTTATAGCTTTTGTTTCAATAAAGTGCCAAGTAGAGCCTCTGGGAAGACTTGGGTGAAGTCTATATGACCTTGCTGTAAAAAACAGAAACTTTAGCGCTCACGAGATTAGCTGCCATTTTTTACAGAAGAGTGATTTTAAGTTGATTCTTTTTCCATATGATTAATAGATAAATGCCTCAGGTCCACCAACTTAATTCATAATTTTTGGAGTTCCAGAAGTATACGTTTGATACAGATTGCTACAGACTGTTCTATTTTTGACAGATTCTGCCTTTCGTGTGTTGTTTGCTTATTTTGATGCATCTATGGCTAGTATGTAAGGGTATGAACCATAGATAACTTGGAATAAAGTAGGTTTAACACCAAAATAAATAAAGAGTGAGTTAATTACAGTACCTAAGTGGTGGTTTTATTTTCTTATACTAACGGAGCTTACGAGTTTTGTTTTGAGTTTCGTGTTGTGAAGTTTTCAAGTTTTGGGTAAAGATTCGATGAACTATGGAATAAGGAGTGGTAAGAGCCTAAGCTTGGGGATACCAAAGTCACCCCAAGTTAATATTCAAGGACAACCAAGAGCCTAAGCTTGGGGATGCCCCGGAAGGCATCCCCTCTTTCGTCTTCGTTCATCGGTAACTTTACTTGGAGCTATATTTTTATTCGCCACATGATATGCGTTTTGCTTGGAGTGTCATTTTATTTTGTTAGTATTTACTTGCTGTTATTTAGAATAATGTTTTGCATCTCTATTTTCAATAAAAATGTCAAGGATAGCCTTTACCATGCTTATTTTGCATGTATACATGTTTCTGTTTCAAAACAGAAAGTTTACCGCTGTCGCAAAAGTTCCCTTGAAAAGTCAGAGAGTGATATAATGTTGAATATTTTTGCATGATGAGCTCTGATAAACCTCCTACAGCGTAGTATTTTAATTTTAATTTTTGGAGTTAGGGAAGTATGATGAATCTTGCATTCTTTACAGACTATACTGTTTTGGCAGATTGCTGTTATGTTTGCATTATTTGCATATGTTTGCTTGTTTAATGGTTCTATTTGAGGATAGGGGTATTAAATATGCAGAGACATTTAGTATTAAATGTTGAATAATAATCTTAGTGATTTGTTACAGTAGAAGATGATAAGGTTTTTGCATTATTTTATACTAACTTATCTCACGAGTTCTTGTTGAGTTTGTTGTGGATGAAGTTTTCGAGATTTAGAGAAACTATGATATGAGAGGAATTAAGGAGACACAAAAGTTCAAGCTTGGGGATGCCCAAGGCACCCCAAGATAATATTCCAAGAAGTCTCAAGCATCTAAGCTTGAGGGTGCCCCGGTAGGCATTCCACCTTTCTTCTTCAACAATTAACGGTTAGTATCGGTTGAACCTAAGTTTTTGCTTCTTCACATGAGTCGTGCTATCCTTGCAATGTCATTTTGTTTTGCTTTGCTTGATGTTTGAATAAAATACCAAGATCTGAAATTCTTTTAATGGGAGAGAGTCTTCACATGGCTACATAATTATTTAGCTACTCATTGATCTTCACTTATATCTTTTTGGAGTAGTTTGTCATTTACTCATGTGCTTCACTTATATCCTATGAGTAAATGGTTGAATGAGTTGAATTTCATAAATCTGAAATTATATATGTTTCATTTGCTTATCCCATGGGGAGTAATGACTTCACATCTAAGAAGTAGAGGTTGTAAATTTATTGACGGTTAGCAAGCATTGTATTGGTCATTTGAACAATTCATGAAAGAATGTTGAAGGAAGAGATATTTCACATATAAATATATTATCATGGACATCTTTTATAATTGTGAGCACTCATTAAGTATGACATGCTAAAGATTTGATGTTGGACAAGGAAGACAACATAATGTGTTATGTTTTCTCACATCTCAGTTAAAGTATATTGTCATGGATCATTCAAACATGTTGAGTTTGCCTTTCCCCCTCATGCTAGCCAAAATTCCTAGCACCAAATAGAGATACCACTTGTGCTTCCAAATATCCTTAAACCCAGTTTTGCCATAAGAGTCCACCATATCTACCTATGAATTGAGTAAGATGCTTAAAGTAAGTTGTCATCGGTGCAAGAAATAAAATTTGCTCTTTAAATATGCATGACTTATTAGTGCGGAGAAAATAAGCTTTGTACGATCTTGTTATGGAAGCAATAAAAGCGACGGACTGCATAATAAAGGTCCATATACAAGGGGCAATATAAAGTGACGTTCTTTCGCATTAAGACTTTGTGTATCCAACCCTAAAAGCGCATGACAACCTCTACTTCCCTCTGCGATGGGCCTATCTTTTACTTAATGTCTTTTACTTTATGCAAGAGTCAAGGTGATCTTCACCTTTCCCCTTTTCATTTTATCCTTTGGCAAGCACTTTGTGTTAGGGTGATCGTGATATATATATCCAATTGAATGTAAGTTAGCATGAACTATTATTGTTGACATCACCCAAAGGTGAATACGTTTGGAGGCAACATTATAAGCCCCTCTCTTTCTCTGTGTCTGATTAAAACTCCATAACCACAAGTATTGTGTGAGTGTTAGAAATTGTAGAAGACTATATGATAGTTGAGTATGTGGAGTTTGCTAAATTAAAGCTCTGACCTAGACCCTTCCTGAAAATAAGATGAATTGCAATTGTTTGATGACTAAGAATGAAGTTTGCTAGTTTTCAAGAAAGTTTATGGTCTATGCTTTGACATGTGAATAGCTTGTTACTTTATCATGAAAAGTTTTATGAGATGAACTACTGTTATGACATATAAACATGCTAGAAAAGGTGATTGAAATTATCATTGATCAAACTTGTGCACCTGCTAACATTCACACTTCATAAATTCTTTCTTTTATCATTTACCTACTCGAGGACGAGCAGGAATTAAGCTTGGGGATGCTGATACGTCTCCAACGTATCTATAATTTATGAAGCATTCATGCTATTTTATTATCTGTTTTGAATGATTATGTGCTTATACACTTTTATATTACTTTTGGGACTAACCTATTAACCGGAGGCCCATCCCATATTGTTGTTTTATTGCCTCTTTCAGTATTTCGAAGAAAAGGAATATCAAACGGAGTCCAAACGGAATGAAACCTTTGGCAGCGTGATTTTTGGGAAGAATATGATCCGGGAGACTTGGAGTTCACGTCAGAAGATCCTCGAGGAGGCCAGGAGATAGCTGGGCATGCCCACCCCTCTTGGGCGCACCCCCTGTCTCGTGGGCCCCTCGAGCACCCCCCGTCCGACTTCCTTCACCTATATAATCTCATATACCCTAAAAACATCGAAGGAGAAGATAGATAGGGAGTTCCGCCACCGCAAGCCTCTATAGCCACCAAAAACTTCTCGGGAGCCCGTTCCGGCACCTTGCTGGAGGGGGGGGATCCCTCACCGGTGGCCATCTTCATCATCCCGACGCTATCCATGACAAGGAGGGAGTAGTTCACCCTCGGGGCTGAGGGTATGTACCAGTAGCTATGTGTTTGATCTCTCTCTCTCTCGTGTTCTCTCTCGTGTTCCCTCTATGGCACGATCTTGATGTATCCTGAGCTTTGCTATTATAGTTGAATCTTATGATGTTTCTCCCCCTCTACTCTCTTGTGATGAATTGAGTTTCCCCTTTGAAGTTATCTTATCATATTGAGTCTTTAATGATTTTGGAACACTTGATGTATGTCTTGCCGTGCTTATCTGTGGTGACAATGGGATATCATGTGCCACTTGATGTATGTTTTGGTGACCAACTTTCTGGTTCCGCCCATGAACCTATGCATAGGGGTTGGCACACGTTTTCGTCTTGACTCTCCGATAGAAACTTTGGGGCACTCTTTGAAGTACTTTGTGTTGGTTGAATAGATGAATCTGAGATTGTGTGATGCATATCGTATAATCATGCCCACGGATACTTGAGGTGACAATGGAGTATCTAGGTGACATTAGGGTTTTGGTTGATTTGTGTCTTAAGGTGTTATTCTAGTACGAACTCTTGAATAGATTGATCTGAAAGAATAACTTTGAGGTGGTTTCGTACCCTACCATAATCTCTTCGTTTGTTCTCCGCTATTAGTGGCTTTGGAGTGACTCTTTGTTGCATGTTGAGGGATTGTTATATGATCTATCTGTGTTATTATTGTTGAGAGAACTTGCACTAGTGGAAGTATGAACCCTATGCCTTGTTTCCTATCATTGCAATACCGTTTATGCTCACTTTTATCATTAGTTACCTTGCTGTTTTTATAATTTCAGATTACAAATACCTTTATCTACTATCCATATTGCACTTGTATCACCATCTCTTCGCCGAACTAGTGCACCTATACAATTTACCATTATATTGGGTGTGTTGGGGACACAAGAGACTCTTTGTTATTTGGTTGCATGGTTGTTTGAGAGAGACCATCTTCATACTACACCTCCCACGGATTGATAAACCTTAGGTCATCCACTTGAGGGAAATTTGCTACTGTCCTACAAACATGTGCACTTGCAGGCCCAACAATGTCTACAAGAAGAAGGTTGTGTAGTAGACATCAACTACACATGCATCTCCCCAAGACCTAGAAGCACAAGAACGGAACAAAAAGAGAAGGACTTGGGGATATACTGGGGTCCATGGCAAGAGGACGAGGTGGGGAACGATCCCAGCGGACGGAATGCGAGGAGAGCGGCAGGAGACGGAGATGTGGCGAGGTCTGCCGGCGCCATTCTTGGGCAGGAGAGAGAGAGACGGGGTGGGGAAAGGAGATGAATGGGTATGGGGGAGTTGGAACTCCCCCTGCCCCGCTCTTAACCCCCACCTGCTCGCGATGGCGTGGTAGTACCGTGGGTCATCGCGGTAGTACCGCCCGGGCGGAAGTACCGCTTGCTGGGCGGTAGTACCGCTCTTCCAACGGCAATAAAAAATTACTGCCGCGATGGAAGCGGTAGTACCGTGCCTAGGATGCACATGTGCACGCACAGGGCAATCTACTCCTACGGTAGTACTGTGGCTTGCCGCGGTAGTATCGTACCCCCAAGAGAGTGCAAGTTTCGCAAAAAAGAGAGAAACGACCTTTGCAATGCAACCTTCAAGACACCGAACACACCAAGAGGTGAGCACAAGAGTGTGACGCCCGGATAATTAGGCTACAGTAATCCCACGTTAACGATGCCACATCACCACGGTTACTGTTGTTAAATCTCGTCTTAATTCCAAAATGCTTCAAAATTCAAATTTAAATTAATGGCAAACAACAAAAGTTTTTAAAAGTTAAAACAAAATTGTTCGGGCGGTGCCATATTTTGCTTAAGTAAATATGGTGTAATAAACACATTTTTATAAAGTGCCTAGATAATTTAAGATGATTTAAAACAGGAAAGAAAATAAATAAAAAGAAAAGAAACTACAAAAACAGAAAACAAAGCAAAACAAAAATAAAAATAAAAAGCCCCCATGGCCAACTGGGCCAAACGGCCCAGCTCACCGGCCAGGCCGGCCCACCTGGCCTAGCCGGCCGACCCGCCCCTGCCTTATCCCCACGAGGGGGGAAACCCTAACCGACACCCCCCACTCCCCACTCGCTCTCCCCCACACCCGCTGGATCTGGATCGGGAGCCCGATCCCCTACTCCCTCGCTCGGTGCCCGACGCCGTCGCCCGTCGCCGCCAGTGGACCATGCCGGTGCCCGGAGCTCCCCCGCCGGCCTGCTTCCTCCTTCCCGCCGGTCTGCCTTCTTCAAAGCCGTCGTCCTCATCGACCACCCCGACCCCCGCTGCCCTTTCCCTACCAGCCATGTGAGCACGCACCACTCCCTCCTCTCTCTGTCGTGCCGCGCGCCTGCTCCGCCATGGCCGCGCCCTCTCCCCCGTCCTCAGATCCTCTCCCCTTCCCTGTTCGGTCACCACGGCCACTACGGACGCCCGCGTGCCCGACTCCGTACTCCCCGCGCCCGTCCCGTGGTTGCCAGCGCCCGACTCCACTCATGCGCCCCAGCCAGCGCCAGGGACCAGTCGGACTCCGCTCGCCTCGTCGCCACGGTGTCCTCGCCCCACTGTGTCGCACGAAGACCTCCGCGCCATGCCTGCTCGCCATGGCCACGCTCCGGTGAGCCGCCCGCGGTGCCCCAACGGCCTCTACTCAGGTCCGCCCTATCGGACGCCCATGCCCCGCTCGCGCCACGACTGCGCCATGCTTCTGCCCGCCCACACGGGGATGTGCCCGCCGCCGCTCGCTCCCCGGCCGGCCCGTGCTGGCCTCACCCATGCCGGCCTGGCGACCTGCCAGGTCTGCCGCCCTCCTCGGCGCCTGTGGGCATGCGCTCGCTGGGGCTGTGCCCAGCGCCCGCACCCGCGTTGCCTGTTCGGGCAGCCCCCGCGGCACCCGAACCCACCATGGCCACTAGGGCCTATGACAGATGGGCCCCGCCCAGAACGTTTTTGTTAAAAAAAATGTTAGAATAAATAAATTATTAATTAATTAATTAATTAATTAATCCTATTTAACTAATCTAATTAAAATAAATTAGCCTAATCACTTTGTTAATCTAATTAACCCAGTTCAGTTAACCTGAGTCAATGACCAGTGGGACCCACATGCCAGATTGACCCAGTCAACACCTTTGTTGACTGCTGACGTCATGATGATGTCAGCATGCACAATTCTGGATAATGTTGAACTAAATTAATTAAATAAATTCTAAAAATAATTTAAAACTTTTAAAATTAATATAAAATAAACCGTAGCTCAGATGGAAAAACTTTGTACATGAAAGTTGCTCAGAACGACGAGACAAATCCGGATATGCAGCCTGTTCGTCCGCCACACATCTCTAGCATAGCAAACCTGCAACATTTCACCTCCGGTTCATCTGTCCGAAAACTTGAAACACCGGGAATACTTTCCCGGATATTTCCCCCCTTCGCCGATATCACCTACCACTACATTAGGTCATCCCTAGCACCGCGTATTGCCATGTTATGCTTTGTGATGCTTTGATTGCTCTGTTATTTATTGTGTTCCCCCTCCGTTACTTCTTTCCGGTAGACCCCGAGACTGCCGGCGACCCCCAGTTCGACTACGGAGTTGACGACCCCTCCTTGCCAGAGCAACCAGGCAAGCCCCCCCCCCTTGATCACCAGATATCACCTATTCTTCTCTATACTGCTTGCATTAGAGTAGTGTAGCATGTTACTGCTTTCCGTTAATCCTATTCTGATGCATAGCCTGTCATTGTTGCTACAGTCATTGATACCTTACCTGCAATCCTAAATGCTTAGTATAGGATGCTAGTTTATCATCATTGGCCCTACATTCTTGTCAGTCTGCCTTGCTATACTATTGGGCCGTGATCACTCGGGAGGTGATCACGGGTATATACTATACATATATACATATTACAGATGGTGACTAAAGTCGGGTCGGCTCGAGGAGTACCCGCGAGTGACTCACGGATTGGGGGCTGAAAGGACCTTTGTCCCGACGGCCCTCTGTGTGGATCTTTGTGGCGGAGCGACAGGGCAGGTTGAGACCACCTGGGAGACAGGTGGGCCTGGCCCTGGTCGGCGTTCGCGATTGCTTCATAATAACACGCTTAACGAGATCTTGGTATTTGATCTGAGTCTGTCCACTGGCCTATACGCACTAACCAACTACACGGGAACAGTTATGAGCACTCGATGTCGTGGTATCAGCCGAAGCCTTCTTGGCGTCAGCGACGGAGCGGCGCACGCCGGATTGGACTGGAACGCCTACTCTTGTATAAGGGAGGCTAGGTCTGCTTCCGGCCGCCCTCGCAACGTGCAGGTGTGCAATGGGCGATGGGCCCAGACCCCTGTGCACATAGGATTTAGATCGGCGTGTTGACCTCTCTATTGTGGCTAGGTGGGGCTGCGACGTGTTGATGTTCCGAGGCCGGGCATGACCCAGGAAAGTGTGTCCGACCAAATGGGATCGAGCATGTTGGGTTATGTGGTGCACCCCTACAGGGAAGTTTATCTATTCGAATAGCCGTGTCCCTCGGTAAAAGGACGACCTGGAGTTGTACCTTGACCTTATGACAACTAGAACCGGATACTTAATAAAACACACCCAGATAAGTTCCGCAGACAACCCGGTGATTGCTTTTCCACAGGGCGACAAGTTGGTATCAGAGCCAACTGCCTGTAGGAATCCCCTTCCACACTCCTTGGCCGAAGTTGAGTCTAGTCACTACAAAACTTTTACTAACTTGGTTGTGTGCCTTACAGGCCCACGTCTCCATTGGGTGGTATTAGGATCTTTTACTCCTCGACCTTTACTCTGGGTCTCTGAACTCTTTTCTATTCGGGTTTAAATGATTTTGCTAACTCTGACTCTAGGTTCTCGTAAGATACTTTCTCCCGGAGAGCCCCTCACTCCATATGATCGCTTGCTGCACCGAAGGATTTCAAAGATACTCTCCGATGTTCTCAAGACTTTGTGCTCATTGCTCTTAAAATTACCTACCACTGATTTATCCCTATGGATAAATACTTACACCCTTCGTTCTTAATTTTATTCCAAGTTGATCTTGTTAATACAAGATGCCCCGAACCTCTCTCCGTTGTTCCAAGAATCCTTTGAGCTTACTGCTTTACAGTTCTTGCCTCATGAATACCCTTACGGATAATTCCTCGCACTTATCGAGTATCTGCTCTTTCCCAGTTGTTCATGTGTTTCACAATAGTTTTTGGAATACCATTCGATCTTCCAAAAATCCTGAGCATCCTCTTGCTCTTGATATTCTTGCTTGCTTGCATTATGGTTAATCCCATAAGTCTCGTAATCTTATTGGCCTCTCTTGTCATTATGATTTTGATCCTATGGATTCAACATGAGTGCGAATGCACACAATCATCAGTTGATCCTTTTAAATTATATTTCCAGCTCAGACGTCTTTCGAACATGAGCTGGTTCTCGGCCAATCAGATTACCATCGATTGTGCCCCTAAGTCTATTCAACTTATCCATCCTTGATCAGAGCATCTGCTTCTGATCCTTTGATTTGGAATCATAATTCCTTTGCATTTAAGCTTCGAATTATTCATATGATTCCATAACCTGTTGCATTTGCATTCTTTCGTCTTCTGCTTGAGTACCGATACTCACATCAGGTCCTTTGTGTACCATCAATTCCTTTGTTGGATTTTATCCGACAACGTCCTTCATATTCAATCACGTTGTAAGTTCTTTCCCTGATACATAATGCCAATGGTAAATCCTATTCTCTGAATTGGCCAAGGATGCTCTGCTTTCGAGCTTTTGCTATTTACTCCTGAAGTGCGCATTATATGTTCCTAAGATGCCCCGATGGGTTGAACCTATACCTTCCCTAAAACCGTATGAACCTGAAAGTTTTCACAAGTTGTACCCTTCTTGTGTTTTACCAGATAATTTTCTACCCTACAATTTCTTTGAAGACTAAAAGTGAATGAAAGGTTATGCATTAAAGAAGTGGGAGTCGACCTTGAACTTTGTGTTCATGCCCATGGACACGATATAGATCTTATCATTAAAGCTTCTCTTAAATTAATTATTCCCTTGGTATAAGTTCATCTTATATCTGGGATCTGGCCTTTTGCAATCGTGGTTCTGGCCATGTTCTCCTTTAAATACCATTTCTCGTGCAAGTTTAAGCACTTGTCTTCTATAGAGCAATACCCCAATCCAATCTCTATTTTGATCTGTTGTCGGGTATTACCCCCTGGTTTCTCGAGATTATCATGGAACTGCATAACCTCTTATGAGTTCTTCATCAAGTACTACATTCTCACGGATTCCAATTTTTCACGGGCTCTGAGTTATTAAACACTCAAAGACACCGATAACTGAACCGAGTCCACAGTACGGTTCAACAACTCTTCAGTAATCTTCTTTAAGTACGAGTTTGTACCCGATCATGTCATTCCTAGCCTGCTCTGCTATATCTATTCGTGTTGATTTTAACTGTGCTACCTGGTCCTTCTCGGAGCACAATTTGTCCTTTGACTTGATGTCATCGCCGATCGATTACACCTTCGTGAAATCTCTCGACGATTGTGTTGTTATCATCATCAACATTTTGAACTCCTTCCAGGATATCAATCAAATTCATGATGGGAAAAACCATCCTTGCCCCTCGATGATTGTGTTATCATCGACCACATCCTTGCCTTCCCTCCAACACAAACTTGTAGGTGTTTTGCGTTATACCTTGAGTTCCTTGCTACCCAGCATTGTTCTTCTTTACCTTGGAGAATTACCACCTTTTATGTCAAGAATGTCGTGGGAATTTCACCACCTCTTAAGAATTCTTGGTATAGTGATACTTCTCACCATCACCATTCTTTCATGGTCCTCGTGTTGATTCCAACCGGGGTACCAACAAGTGAACGGTGCTGTTTGGATCCTGCACTTCTAGCAACCCTATTACTTTGAAGTTAATGGCCGGCCGTTCATTCTTAGACTATTGATTATTGAATCACCATTCTGACATTGGTCGTGCAACCCAACCCATATTTCGGGCGCACCTTTCAACAATGTTTAATTGTGTATGTTCTCCTCGAGCATACTTCCTTATATCATTTGGTCTGACAAACGTTATTTCCTTGTTCACTTAATTGTGGAAATCCATCTTTTGGAAATCTCGATGAATTGTCGTTGAGTTCATCAGCCACCTCCTTGACCTCTCCTTGGGTTAATGATGAACTCTTGTTAACGGAGATCACTTCATAGTTCATTTCCCGAGAATCTTACAGTGTCATCCCGTCAATTTGTGTTGCACCTTTCTTCTCAGGCATCCTGAGCCCGAGGTATCCTGACACCAATCATATCTGAATCTCCGTCATATATGATGGTTGGAACATTTTTCCAAGAGTTATAACACTGGTCTTTTATGACCCGGTAAGGTGATGTCATGCCCCGCACTCCTGGCAAGAGGACCTACTGTTATAGTTTCCTTATTAGCAAGGTTATCCATTCTTCCATGAGGAAATTGTAAGACTTATTCCACAAGTTGTTCCTGATGGATCCTTCTTGTATCCAAGGTCTGACCTTTGCTTGAAGACCATGTCGATGCTATCTCGAAGCATGTCTGTGGTAATCCGATTTTCAATAAGAGCATTTGGATCAGAATGCTAAATTTTCTTTATCATTTATCCTAACACCGTTGGGTAATATCATGAGATTTCTCCCCCCTTACCTAAATGGTTTTCTACTTTCGATCCTGTCATGGATATCATGCTCCGCTTGTCCTTGGGAAGGATATACCCCCGAAATATGTGTGTATACACATTTTCCCTTCCATTGTTCTGTTTAAACCTGATAACCACTTTTCCTTTCCATTGTTTAGTTTAAACCTCCTTGTGATCTATATTATATAAGCAGTAATATTTCCCTGCTTATCACCTCGGTGTACCATCCTGTGTAACCCTGTTACAATTGTTGATGACATTCTGTTAACCACCAATGGGTGAGAAATTTGCCAATTGGTTTGCCTCGTTCAACATGCAGGAAAATTTCTCTCTTCGTTCCTCGTCCTTGGTACCAACATTGTTGCTGGCATAGCTGACAAGCTATTCACTGACATGCCTCCCTGTCGTAGCCGTGCAAGATGTCACCACCCTTCCTACTTTCAACCCACATGGTGGGCCCATGACCCACAGGTCCACTGGATCGAAACCCGACTCTTCTTTACGACCCGGATTCTAATGTATCCTTTGCACCTGGCTTCGTATGTGATTCACGAGCTAAATGCTATAGCATTATTCATCCTGGAATTAAATACCATGTTATTCTCATTGTTCAAACCTCCATTCTAGCTTCTGTCTAGTCATCGAACGATTGCTTACCTGTTTGAAACTTTCGGACCCCCCATAATGCTCTCGAGGTGTTTCATGTGATCAACTCGAGAGACACTTTATGCTTCTTCCGTGAGTTAATCGCCCGATGCTCCATCTTGATAAAACACATCCTTATAGAGTTTCCCCTCTCATGCTTTAGTAAGTACGGTGAAGATCCGAAAGGAATGATGTTGACTTGCTCATGGTGAATTGAAGCAGAGAAATGAAGACATCTATGAAAGGGATCAACCTCTTCGAAAGGGCAGCCAAGACCGAGAAGACTCGTTAGGTTTTCGCTACCAGCACCTTCCCCCGTTACTCCACCGCTTAAATCTCGGGACGAGATTTCTTGTAGTGGAGGAGAATTGTGACGCCTGGATAATTAGGCTACAGTAATCCCACGTTAACGATGCCACGTCACCACGGTTACTGTTGTTAAATCTCGCTTTAATTCGAAAATGCTTCAAAATTCAAATTTAAATTAATGGCAAACAAAAAAAGTTTTAAAAAGTTAAAACAAAATTGTTCGGGCGGTGCCATATTTTGCTTAAGTAAATATGGTGTAATAAACACATTTTTATAAAGTGCCTAGATAATTTAAGATGATTTAAAACAAGAAAGAAAATAAATAAAAAGAAAATAAACTACAAAAACAGAAAACAAAGCAAAACAAAAATAAAAATAAAAAGGCCCCCTGGCCAACTGGGCCAGACGACCCAACTCACCGGCCAGGCCGGCCCACCTGGCCTAGCCGGCCGACCCACCCCTGCCTTATCCCCACGAGGGGGGAAACCCTAACCGACACCCCCCACTCCCCACTCGCTCTCCTCCACCCCCGCTGGATCTGGATCGGGAGCCCGATCCCCTACTCCCTTGCTCGGTGCCCGACGCCGTCGCCTGTCGCCGCCAGTGGACTGCGCCGGCGCCCTGAGCTCCCCCGCCGGCCTGCTTCCTCCTCCCCACCGGTCTGCCCCCTTCGACGCCGTCGACCTCATCGACCACCCTGACCCCCGCTGCCCTTTCCCTATCGGCCATGTGAGCACGCACCGCTCCCTCCTCTCTCTGCCGTGTTGCGCGCCCGCTCCGCCGTGGCCGCGCCCTCTCCCCCGGCCTCAGATCCTCTCCCCTTCCCTGTTCGGTCACCATGGCCACTACGGCCGCCTGCGCGCCCGACGCCGTGCTCCCCGCGCCCGTCTCGTGGTTGCCAGCGCCCGACTCTGCTCAAGCACCCCAGCCAGCGCCAGGGACCAGTCGGACTCCGCTCGCCTCGTCGCCACGGTGTCCTCGCCCCACTGTGCCGCACGGCGACCTCCGCGCCATGCCTGCTCGCCGTGGCCACGCTCCGGTGAGCCGCCCGCGGCGCCCCAACGGCCTCTGCTCAGGTCCGCCCTATCAGACGCCCACGCCCCGCTCGCGCCATGGCTGCGCCATGCTTCTGCCCGCCCACACGGGGCCATGCCCGCCGCCGTTTGCTCCCCGGCCGGCCCGTGCTGGCCTCACCCACGCCGGCCTGGCGACCTGCCAGGTCTGCCGCCCTCCCCGGCGCCTGTGGGCATGCGCTCGCTGGGGCTGTGCCCAGCGCCCGCACCCGCGTTGCCTGTTCGGGCAGCCCCCGCGGCACCCGAACCCACCATGGCCACTAGGACCTATGACAGATGGGCCCCGCCCCAGAACGTTTTGTTAAAAAAAAGAAAGAAAGAAAAATGTTAGAATAAATAAATTAATAATTAATTAATTAATTAATTAATCATGTTTAACTAATCTAATTAAAATAAATTAGCCTAATCACTTAGTTAATCTAATTAACCCGGTTCAGTTAACCTGAGTCAATGACCAGTGGGACCCACATGCTAGATTGACCCAGTCAACACCTTTGTTGACTGCTGACGTCATGATGACATCATGATGATGTCAGCATGCACTATTCTGGATAATGTTGAACTAAATTAATTAAATAAATTCTAAAAATAATTTAAAATTTTAAAATTAATATAAAATAAACAGTAGCCCAGATGGAAAAACTTTGTACATGAAAGTTGCTCAGAACGACGAGGCGAATCCGGATATGCAGCCTGTTCGTCCGCCACACATCCCTAGCATAGCAAACCTGCAACATTTCACCTCCGGTTCATCTGTCCGAAAACGCGAAACACCGGGAATACTTTCCCGGATGTTTCCCTCCTTCGCCGATATCACCTACCACTACGTTAGGTCACCCCTAGCACCGTGTATTGCCATGTTACGCTTTGTGATGCTTTGATTGCTCTGTTATTTATTGTGTTCCCCCTCCGTTACTTCTTTCCGGTAGACCCCGAGACTGCCGGCGACCCCCAGTTCGACGATGGAGTTGACGACCCCTCCTTCTTGCCAGAGCAACCAGGCAAGCCCCCCCCCTTGATCACCAGATATTGCCTATTCTTCTCTATACTGCTTGCATTAGAGTAGTGTAGCATGTTATTGCTTTCCGTTAATCCTATTCTGATGCATAGCCTGTCATTGTTGCTACAGTCATTGATACCTTACCTGCAATCCTAAATGCTTAGTATAGGATGCTAGTTTATCATCATTGGCCCTACATACTTGTTAGTCTGCCTTGCTATACTATTGGGCCGTGATCACTCGGGAGGTGATCACGGGTATATACTATACATATATACATATTACAGATGGTGACTAAAGTCGGGTCGGCTCGAGGAATACCCGCGAGTGATTCACGAATTGGGGGCTGAAAGGACCTTTGTCCCGACGGCCCTCTGTGTGGATCTTTGTGGCGGAGTGATAGGGCAGGTTGAGACCACCTAGGAGACAGGTGGGCCTGGCCCTGGTCGGCGTTCGCGATTGCTTCATAATAACACGCTTAACGAGATCTTGGTATTTGATCTGAGTCTGGACACTGGCCTATATGCACTAACCAACTACTCGGGAACAGTTATGGGAACTCGGCGTCGTGGTATCAGCTGAAGCCTTCTTGACGTCAGCGATGGAGCAGCGCGCGTCGGATTGGACTGGAACGCCTACTCTTGTATAAGGGAGGCTAGGTCTGCTTCCGGCCGCCCTCGCAACATGCAGGTGTGCAATGGTCAATGGGCCCAGACCCCTGCGCGCATAGGATTTAGACCGATGTGTTGACCTCTCTGTTGTGCCTAGGTGGGGCTGTGACGTGTTGATCTTCCGAGGCCGGGCATGATCCAGGAAAGTGTGTCCGGCCAAATGGGATCGAGTGTGTTGGGTCATGTGGTGCACCCCTGCAGGGAAGTTTATCTATTCTAATAGCCGTGTTCCTCGGTAAAAGGACGACCCGGAGTTGTACCTTGACCTTATGACAACTAGAACCGGATACTTAATAAAAGACACCCAGATAAGTTCCACAGACAACCCGGTGATCACTTTTCCACAGGGCGATGAGGGGAGGATCGCCGGGTAGTATTATGCTATGCGATGCTACTTGGAGGACTTCAATCTACTTTCTTCTACATGCTACAAGACGGAGGCTGCCAGAAGCGTAGTCTTTGACAGGATTAGCTATCCCCCTCTTATTCTGGCATTCTGCAGTTCAGTCCACCGATATGGCCCTTTACACATATACCCATGCATATGTAGTGTAGCTCCTTGCTTGCGAGTACTTTGGATGAGTACTCACGGTTGCTTTGCTCCCTCTTTTCCCTTGTTTTCCTCTTCTTCTCGGATGCCGCAACCAGACGTTGGAGCCCAGGATCCAGACGCCAGCATCGACGACTACTACTACTCTGGAGGTGCCTACTACTATGTGCAGGCCGCTGACGACGACCAGGAGTAGTTTAGGAGGATCCCAGGCAGGAGGCCTGCGCCTCTTTCGATCTGTATCCCAGTTTGTGCTAGCCATCTTATGGCAACTTATTTACTTATGTCTGTACTCAGATATTGTTGCTTCCACTGACTCGTCTATGATCGAGCACTTGTATTCGAGCCCTCGAGGCCCCTGGCTTGTATTATGATGCTTGTATGACTTATTTATGTTTTAGAGTTGTGTTGTGATATCTTCCCATGAGTCCCTGATCTTGATCGTACACGTTTGCGTGCATGATTAGTGTATGATTGAATCGGGGGCGTCACAAAGAGACAACACAAATACACACACGACACAAAGAGAAGGACAAACGACAACAAGGGCCAAACACGAAACACAACCTCTCCACAGAGAGGGCGGTGGCCGAAGCCGCCTATGTTTGAGTCAATTGGTATGGCACCGCGAAGAATTATCCTTGGGCCCATGACCAAAACTCGTCTTTGAAGCACAAGTACCATCAAAATGGCTAATGTGAAAGAGTTGATCAATTTATGCATAATGGGGGGGGGGGGGGGGGGAGAGTTCATTGAGAGAACAACACTCCCCCTACTTCCATGCCTACACCTAAACAAGATATCATGTTGAGCATGGTGGGTGTGAATGGGTTCAAGCTACATTGCTTGAATCAATGATATTTAGCTCATGCCTTAACTCGCGAAATCTTGCTTCATCCAAGGGCTTCGTGAAAATATCTACAAGGTTATCATGAGTGTTGACATACTTGAGCTTGATCTCCCCTCGCCTAATGTGATCCCAGATGAAGTGATACCGAATCTCAATATGCTTCGTCTTGAAGTGTTGTACCAGGTTGAGAGAGATCTTGATGGCACTTTCATTGTCACACCAAAGAGGCACTTTGTCACAAGTGACACCGTAATCCTTCAAAGTTTGCCTCATCCATAGAAGTTGAGCAAAACAACTACAGGTAGCCACATACTCCGCTTCGGTGGACGAGAGAGATACACAACTTTGCTTCTTAGAAGACCAACTCACCAAAGAGCAACCAAGAAATTGGCACCCTCCAGAACTGGACTTCCTATCCACTTTGTCTCCCGCCCAATATGAGTCTGAATAGCCCAAAAGATCAAAGTTGGCTCCTCTTGGGTACCATAAGCCAAAGTTTGGGGTATGAGCCAAATATTGAAAGATTCGCTTGACCTCCACAAAGTGGCTTTCCTTAGGTGCAGCTTGAAACCGTGCACAAATTCCCACACTCAACATGATATCTGGTCTAGATGCACAAAGGTAAAGCAGGGAGCCAATCATGGAGCGATATACCTTTTGATCCACCGCTTTACCATTGGGATCTATGTCAAGTTGGCATTTAACGAGCATTGGAGTGGAATCCAGCTTGACATCACTTAGAGTGAATCTCTTGAGCATGTCTTGAGTGTATTTGGCTTGGTTGATGAAGGTTCCTTCTCTTCTTTGCTTGATTTCGAACCCGAGAAAGAACTTTAACTCTCCGATCATAGACATCTTGGACTTTGAGGTCATGAGAGCGAAAAATTCCTCATTGAAAGCTTTGTTAGGGGAACCAAAGATAATATTATCAACATATAGTTGGCATACAAAAAACTCCCCTTTGACCTTCTTAGTAAAAAGAGTGGGGTCAATTTTCCCAATTTCGAACCCACGATCTTGCAACAACTCGGTAAGGTGCTCATACCATGCACGTGGGGCTTGTTTAAGGCCATAGAGTGCCTTGTCGATTTGGTACACATGATCGGGGAAATAGGGATCCTCGAACCCCGTTTTTTTGACATACACCAACTCATTAATAGGACCATTAAGAAAAGCACTCTTCATATCCATTTGTTGCAACTTCAAATTATGATGAGAAGCATAAGCAATCAACAAACGAATAGATTCAAGGCGAGCAACGGGAACAAAGGTTTCACCATAGTCGATACCCTCGACTTGGGAGTAGCCTTGTGCCACCAAACAAGCCTTGTTGCGAATAGTGATACCATAAGCATCTTGCTTGTTCTTGAATATCCACTTGGTTCCAATGACATTATGATTCCCAGTTGGCCTTGGCACCAATCTACACACTTGGTTGTGCTCGAAGTTGTTGAGTTCTTCATGCATGGCATTGAGCCAATCTGGATCCTCGAGCGCCTCATAAACCTTTTGGGGTTTGACACAAGAAACGAACGCGTGATGTTCATAATAGTTTGCTAATTGTCTACGAGTGCTTACCCTCTTTCTTAGGCTTCCAACCACATTCTCCATGAGATGACCTTTGGTTGTGAGCTTGGAAGCAATATTCGCGGCACGACGCTCCAATTCCTCCTCAGGTGTGAAAAGAGGAGCGAAAACTTGGTCATCTTGAGCGCTGTCATGAGCTTGTTCTTGATCTTGAGCTTGCTCTTGATCTTGAACTTGCTTGGAAGGGAGAACTCGACCTTGGGCATCACTTTGTGGCTCACCACCATCTTGAGGTTGATCTTGCCCTTGATCTTGTTCACGTGGTTGAGGGCCTTCACTTTGTTCTTCAGAAGCGTGTGGGTCTTGGGTCGGTGATGGCTCCACTTGACTGGAGCATTGTCCTTCTCCTTCAACCACAAGGGCTTCCTCAATGGGTAGGATAGGACCAATACCCATTCTTCTTATGGCTTGGGGAGGAATTTCATCACCTACATCACAAGTACCACTTTGCTCCACTTGGGAGCCGTTCTTCTCGTCAAACTCCAGGTTACACGTCTCCTCAATGATTCCCATGGACTTGTTGAGGACACGGTAAGCATGAGAGTTTGTAGCATAACCAACAAATATGCCCTCATGAGCTCTAGCCTCAAATTTAGACAACCGAACACCTTTTTTGAGAATGAAACACTTACAACCGAACACCCGAAAGTACTTGAGGTTGGGCTTGTTACCGGTGAGTATTTCATATGGAGTCTTGTTCAAGCCTTTGCGGAGATAGAGCCGATTGGATGCATGACATGCGGTGTTGATGGCTTCGGCCCAAAATTTGTAAGGAGACTTGATGTGGTAGGGTCAAACCCTAGAGGGGATCTTTTCACACTTGGAGGGGGAAAAGGAGGAAGAACACTCAAGAACACAAGGAACAAAACACCCAAACAAACCCAAATGTCACATCCACTAGAGTAGCATACATGAGATCCACAAGATTACAAGATCAATTCAAGGAAAATAGCACTAGGGTAAGGTTCTTCCGACTAGGTGAGGTCTTGCATCCAAGAGGATCTTCTCCAAGAGGAGGGCTTGATCTCCAAGAGGAGCTTCTCCAAGAGGAGGTCTAGATCTCCTAGAGGAGGAAGATGAGCAAAGCCCTCTTTTATGTTCTAAATACTTTGCTAACCCTACAAATGAGCTAGGAGATGCCCTTATATAGTTTAGGGACGAAAGGAGGGAGGAGGGGGGATACAAGGGCAAAGCCCCGAGGAGGCACGCAGGCTCTCGGTGTCGTCCGGCCACCTGGGGTCATGGGGGCCGGGCACCCGGACCGGCCAGGGGCCAACATCAGGTTCGGCCGGGCACCCGGTGGCGAGGGGTGCGGGCACCCGGCCCGTACAAGGGCTTGGCTGGAGGGGGCCTAGGCACCCGGGGTCCAAGCCCGGGCACCCGGGGTGGCGCCAGGTGGGCGACTAGGAGGGGCCGGGCACCCGGGGGTCCCAGGCCCGGGCACCCAGAGGGGCGGCCAGCGGCTGGGAGAGGAGGGCCCGGGCACCCGGGGCAGGCCGGAGCAGCTCCCAGGTGGAGAGGCCGGGCACCCGGGGTTGGGGAGGCCGGGCACCCGGGGTGTCCAGGGGGTTTCTCCCCCGTGCTTTCTTCTTCGCTCTTCTTGTCCTCTCCTTCCTCCTCTTGCTCCATGGGTGTTAGAACCTTCACCTTCTCCTTCTCGCGATCATCTCCTTGGTATCCTAGAATGCATAGCATATCTTTATGAGGTAGAACCCAATTCTCATGTGAATCCGAACGAAACTCAAATAGGAGAGAGTCAACCTCGTTCTCGATGGCGCGTACACATGCTCTTGTCATTGGTCCACTCGGTGCTTGCAGTGGTGATGGAGTGTCGGCGCGGATAGACGAGGGATGCTCCGCATCATCCCCCCCCCATTGGGACAGATCTGTCCACGGATCGTGCTCTTCATCACCATGGTACTTGGCCAAGTCTTTGACGTTGAAGATGTCGCTAACGTTGTACTTATCGCATGGGATGTCGACCTTGTAGGCGTTGTCGTTGTAGCGTGCAAGCACCTTGAATGGTCCGTCGGCTCTCGGGAGTAGCTTGGACTTGTGTTCCTTGGGGAAGCGGTCTTTGTGGAGATGTATCCATACTTGATCACCCGATTGGAACACCATCGGGGACTTGTTGATGTTGATCTTGGAAGCGAGTCATTGTACTTGGCGCTCGATCATGGAACTTGTTTCTTCATGCATCTTCTTGAGGTAGGCGGCCCTTGCACTCGCGTCCATGTTTGCTCGTTCTTGAAGCGGTAGAGGAAGGATGTCCAACGGTGACAAAGGGTTGAACCCGTAGATGACCTCAAAGGGGGACTTGCCGGTGGTAGAGTGTCTTGCATGATTGTAGGCGTACTCGGCGATGGGTAGGCACTCCTCCCACTCCTTGATGTTCTTCTTGATCAACATGCATAGGAGAGTTGCAAGCGTCCGGTTGGTGACTTCCGTTTGGCCATCGGTTTGAGGATGATATACCGTGGAGAATAGTAGCTTGATCCCGAGCTTGGTGCATAGCGTCTTCCAAAAGTAGCTTAAGAACCTGACGTCTCGATCCGATACAAATGTCTTTGGTACACCATGCAACCGCAAGATTTCCCTACAAAAGAGATTGGCAACATGTGAAGCATCGTCTATATTATTACATGGGATAAAATGAGCCATTTTAGAGAATCGGTCCACAACAACAAAAACAGAGTCCTTGCCATTTTGAGTCCTAGGTAACCCAAGCACAAAATCCATGCTAATGTCTTCCCACGGTTGATGTGGAATCGATAAAGGCATATGTAAACCATGGAATTGAGAGTGTGACTTAACTTTGCAACATGTAGAGCACCGGTTGGTGAAGCGGGCGACATCGCGAAACATCCTAGGCCAATAATAGTTCTTGGAGAGCATGGCGAATGTCTTGTCTCGTCCAAAGTGTCCCATGAGTCCGCCTCCATGAGCGTCTTGCAAAAGGAGCAAACGAAGAGAAGACTCGGGAATGCATAGTTTGTTAGCTCTCATAAGATAACCATCTTTGATATAATATAGTTCCCAAGAATTATGCATCGCACACTTAGCATAAGGAGTAGCAAAAGTCACATCACCCTCATACAAATCTTTGATATGATCAAAGCCAACTACATTCAATTCAAGTTGCGTAAGTAACATGCATTTGCGGGAAAGGGCATCCGCCACCTTGTTTTCTTTGCCCTTAATGTACTTGATCACATAGGGGAAAGATTCAATGAATTCACTCCATTTAGCATGCCGTTTATTCAACTTGGTTTGACCTTTTATGTATTTAAGTGTTTCATGATCGGTATGTATGACAAACTCATGCGGTCGAAGGTAATGCTCCCACACATGTAACAGACGCACTAAAGCATACAATTCTTTGTCATAGATGGGATAGTTAAGTTGAGCACCATAAAGTTTTTCACTAAAATATGCAATAGCTCGCCTTTCTTGCATCAAAACTCCACCAATTCTGGTACCACTTGCATCGCAATGAACCTCAAAAGTTTTGTCAAAGTTGGGTAAAGCAAGAATCGGAGCATGGGTAAGCAAAGACTTGAGCTCATCAAAAGCGGTTGATTGCAAAGGTCCCCAAACAAAAGGAGCATTTTTCTTACTCAAAGCATGCAAAGGTGTGGACATGGTGCTAAAGTCTTTCACAAAGCAACGATAGAAACCCGCAAGGCCAAGAAAGCTACGCACTTGTTGCAAATTGGTGAGTTGGGGCCAAGTTTTAATTGCTTCAATTTTAGATTCATCAACATGCACACCCTTGGAAGAAACAACAAATCCCAAGAAAACAAGCTTGTCAACACCAAATGTGCACCTTTTCATGTTGGCATAAAGACGTTCCTTGCGAAGAGTTTACCAAATAGCCCTAACATGACTTAGATGTTCTTTCACGGATTTGCTAAAAACAAGAATGTCATCAAAGTAAACCACAACAAACACTCCAATATAAGGACGAAGCACAAAATGCATAATACGCATGAAAGTACCGGGAGCTTCCGACAAACCCATAGGCATAACCAAGCTTTCGTATAAGCCAAATTTTGTTTTGAAAGCGGTTTTCCATTCATCACCTTCTTGTATGAGGATTTGATAATAGCCACTTTTAAGGTCAATTTTTGAGAAAATGGTGGCGCCGCTAAGTTCATTGAGCATATCATCTAGGCGAGGAATGGGGTGTCTATAATGAATGGTGATAGCATTGATGGGCCTAAAATCTGAGCACATGCGAAAACTACCATCTTGCTTGGGCACAAGTATAACGGGAACGACACAAGGGCTTAAGCTTTCACGTACATGTCCGTTGTCGATGAGTTGTTGTACTTGCCGTTGGATCTCCTTAGTTTCTTCGGGGTTGACGCGGTAGGGAGCCTTGTTTGGAAGAGGTGCGCCGGGGATGAGGTCGATCATATGTTCAATGCCGCGTAGAGGAGGGAGACCGGGAGGTAGCTCATTGGGAAACACATCCTCGAATTCCTATAACAAGTTGGAAAACACTTAGGAAGAGGATTAGGATTGTTAGTGTTGGTAACGTCATCTTTGCATGGGAGGACAAAGTGGATGACACTCGATGGGTTCTCACACACTTCTCTCATCTCTCTTTTTGTGGCTAGGAGGACTAAGTTTTTCTCTCTTGGCGAAGAGGCGCTCAATTTTGGCTTGTGGCTCTCACTTTCTTTTTGGTGGTGCACTCTCTCACTAGTTTGTCCATGATGGGTGGAAGCTTGCTTGTCGGTAATCACTTAGCTTGGTGACATTGGTCGAAGCACATACTCCGTGCCTTTCATCTTGAAGTTGTAGTGGTTGGTTCATCCATTGTGGATGACGCCACGGTCGAATTGCCAAGGTATTCCCAAAATAAGGTGGCACACGGACATGGGAACCACATCACACTCTAGGGTGTCCTCGTAGGCAGCGATCTTGAAAGAAACTTGCACAGTGTGCTCCACTTGAATAGTGCCAGAGTCACTTAGCCATTGCACCTTGTAGGGGCGGGGGTGCTTCTTCTTGACCAATTGCAGCTTGGAACATAGCTCTTCACTTTCCAAGTTGTGACAACTACCTCCGTCGATGATGACCTTGACGGAGCGCCCATTGATGTCGGCCTTGGTGTGGAAGATGTGGCACCTTTGGTCTTCGTCTTGGTGGTGTTGGAGCGTCAAGACCTTGGAGACCACGAGAGAGGGACTTGAATCGTTGTCACAAAAGACTTGATCATCTTCATCTTTGTTCACGCGCCGGTGCATGGACACGTGCTCAATGGTTTCCATTTCTTCTTCACTCATCGAGTCGTATGTGCCGTCATCGTTGAAGATCATCATTCGCTTGTTGGTGCATTGGAAGGACTTGTGTCCTCGGCTGCCACATGTGAAGCACTTGAATGAACTTGTCTTGACGGGATCATCAGGAGGCACCAAAGATGAAGGAGTCTTTGATTTGTAGGTGCTTACCGGAGGACGAGTCGAGGAAGGTGAAACTTGCTTGGAACTTGACTTGTCGCCGGTACTTGGTGATGCTCGAGTGGAGGTAGGAGGTGCTGAAGTCGCGGGAGCTTGAGAGTAGGAGCCGTAGGTCTTGGACGAGTACTTGGCGTATTTGATGTCATCTTGCACTTGTCGCTCGGCCTTGGTCGCATGATGAACTAGCTCGAGAAGGTTTGAGTATGGTTGGAAGTCGGCGATCCGCTTGATTGGATGGTTGAGGCCGTTCAAGAAGCGTGCCATTGTTTGCTCGTTGTCTTCCCTGACATTGGCTCTTATCATGGCAATCTCCATTTCTTGATAGTATTCTTCCACCGTCTTCGTGCCTTGTTTGAGGAATTGCAACTTCTTGAAGAGATCTCGAGTGTAGTGCGTAGGCACGAAGCGGGCTCTCATGACTTCCTTCATTTCTTCCCAAGTTTTGATTGGTGGTTCGCCTCTTGTATGTCGTCGCTCGATAACTTGTTCCCACCAAATGAGGCGTAGTCTTGGAACTCGGGGGAGGCCATGGCGATCTTCTTTTCTTCATCGTAGTTGTGTAGGTGGAAAATCTTGTCCACCTTCAATGCCCATGAAAGATATTCTTCGGGATTATTGCTTCCGAAGAACTTTGGCATGGTGAACTTAAGCTTGCCATAGCGGAGTTCTTCATCTTGATAGCGGTTTTGGTATCGCTCTTGCCTTGGAAGGTCCTCAAATGCTCGTTCCTCATGATGTCGCTCTTGGCGTGGAGGAGGGTCTTGAAGCACTTGTTCCACTTGGTGTCGCTCTTGTCTTGGAGGAGGGCGAGGAATGTGCGCTTGGTTGCTCCTTTCTTGTTGCTCTTCACGTCGGGCTTCTTCTTCTTGTATCTCGCAACGAAAAGCTTCCTCTTATTCTCGCACTTGGCGGTTGCGGTCTTCGACGGCTCTAGTGGCCTTGTTGAGTGTGCGTTGTGCTTCGATTGCTTGTGCTTGGAGAATTGCATCACCGTCTTGAGGGACTAGACGTGGTACTTGTGGAGGTATTTGTTCTTGCTCCATTGCTTCTTGCGCTTGGTTTCACACCCTTTCACGTGCTCGAACTCGGTCTTGTAAACTATTGCCATGGAGCGGATTTTCTTGTGCTTGGGGTTCTTGAGGAACATCACGTCGAGGAAAGCGAGCTCGTGGAGGACTTGCATCATAAGAGGAGTAGTCCGAAGATGGCCGACTTGTACGTTGACTTCAGTGGCGCCATCTTGAAGAAGCGGATGAGGAAGATGGGCGTCGCACGATCATGTTGCGAAGCTCTTCCATTTGTGTGGTGAACTTGGCATCGATGTAGTCGCGGTTCCTTGTTTCCGATTGACGAAGGTCGTAGGCGAGTTGGTCCAAGCGTTCACCCAATGCTTCGCTTTCTTGATGAAGTGCTCATTGCACGATGAAGAAGTGGTTCTTGGAGACGAAGCCGGAATCATCACCTTGCTCTTCGAAAAGTGGGTTCGATGACGAGTTTAGCCTATCCATCATAACCAAGTGGGGTGAGTAGGAAAATGAGAGAACAATACCAAAGTTACCTTCTCCGAGGATTGAGGATGTAACAAGTGTCACTCAATGTAATGCCACAATAGGAGAATTGGAACCAGGTTTGTTTCTCACACCTATAAATAAGTGGCTTATGGAGTATCTCGGTTAGGATGGTGGCAAAAATTTCAAGCAAATGTTAGTCAAGATATCGATAAGGTTGAGAAGGTTCACAAAAATGCAAGTAAATCAAATAGATCAAACGCAAATATATCACTAGGTACACACGCACGGAAGATAGATGGGATCCACACAACCAAGGAGTGAGCTCGAAATGTGCAACCACGGAAAATGCTCTTGTTGTGCGAATGCTCGAGAGACGCTAGCGCGATTGCTCAAATGGGCAAGATACACTTGTGCACCAACCTATGAGAGAAACGTGCCATCTTCAATCCCAACTATGCGATGTATGCGATGACCAAGATGATATAACTATGCAAATGGCTCAATGCTATTGCTTACAAGCTCTTTGTTGCTTCTCTTTTGCTTAAAAGCTTTTTTTCTCTATGGTTGATGCTCGAGCTGAGTATGATATGAGACAAGTATCTAAGATATGCACAGGAGAGACTTATGGCACAAAGTTGATAACGCAATCACTATGGTGCACAATAGCGTGGCCCGCCAATTCTCAACTTGCTAGTCTCAATGGGTAAGCAACGCAAAATGGCTCGGGCTATCAATGCAAAAGCAAGGTAACAAGTAAGTGTCGTCGAGTATACCATCCTTTCTTATGGTTAGCGGTGAAGATGGCTCCGAGTCGATGATGGTGATGATGATGTCCCACGCTCCTAAGTAGCCGAAACACCTTAGCAAACGGAAATGTCAACTCAAAATCGGTCAAATGCGGAAGGTGGGTGTTTTTGTGATGATTTTTTGGATGGGTGCTAATGGTGGTGGTAGTGGGATGAGTGGATGTGGGATGTCAAGAGTTTCCAAACGAGCTAAAGAACACGAAAAACGGACTTGGGAGGTGGAAGTTATGGCCAAATTGGTGGAGGTGTTGAGCTGATTCGGGGGGTGTGGGCACCCGGGGGTGGGTGGTGCGGGTGCCCGGGGTTGGCTGGGCAAAACGGCCTGGGGGTGCAGGTGCCCGGTGGTTCAAGGTGCGGGCACCAGGGGGTCTCCGATTTGGGCGGAAAATTTTGGGGAAATGCAAGATTTCGAGGATTTCGTGGTGGGTAGGGTGGGGATTGTTGGAGAGGGGCTAGATCCACTTGCCAAACATCAAATCCATGGACCAAAACAACCAAATCTCACAAGATCCAACAAATTGCAAGAAAACATTTTGGGGCTATTTTTGTGGGGATTTTTGGATTTGGATGAAAAACAACAAAATCAAGCTAGAAAATGGGGGGAAGGGACTCCAAGATGTGAATAAACCTTGCTCTTGATACTAAGATGTTGTAGGGTCAAACCCTAGAGGGGATCTTTTCACACTTGGAGGGGGAAAAGTAGGAAGAACACTCAAGAACACAAGGAACAAAACACTCAAACAAATCCAAATGTCACATCCACTAGAGTAGCATACATGAGATCCACAAGATTACAAGATCAATTCAAGGAAAATAGCACTAGGGTAAGGTTCTTACCACTAGGTGAGGTCTTCCATCCAAGAGGATCTTCTCCAAGAGGAGGGCTTGATCTCCAAGAGGAGCTTCTCCAAGAGGAGGTCTAGATCTCCTAGAGAAGGAAGATGAGCAAAGCCCTCTTTTATGTTCTAAATACTTTGCTAACCCTACAAATGAGCTAGGAGATGCCCTTATATAGTTTAGGGACGAAAGGAGAGAGGAGGGGGGATACAAGGTGAAACGATCGAGATGGACCTAGAGGGGGGGGGTGAATAGGTACAATTACCAATTTTAATTATTACTTAGCAATTTTAGGCAATAATGCGGAATATGAAGATGAGCCTAACAATTGCAAGTGAGTACTAAGTACTAAGCAAGTAACACAAGCACGCAAGTAAGCAAGCACAATACGATATACTTAAGTGCAAAGAGACAAGTAACCACAAGTAGAGAGTTAGGGTTAGGAAAAACCGCAACTCCGAAGACGAGGATGTATGCCGATGTTCACTTCCTTGGAGGGAAGCTAGTCACCATTAGAGAGGTGAATGTTACCACGAAGGCACACCAACGCCACGAAGGCTCACCCTATTCTCCCTTTGAGACAACACCACGGAGGCGTTTCTCAACCACTAGTGGTAGACCTTGGGGTGGTCTCCAAACCCTCACAAACTTTTCCGAGGGTAATCACAAAGTTCGATTCCTCTCTGAATGACTCCTACCGCCTAGGAGTCTCCAACCTCCAAGAGTAACAAGAACGATGGGGAAAGCTCAAAACTTGCTCAAATCACGAATTCCTTCGGTGCAAAGAAGGAGGAGTGGATCTATCACTTGATTGGACAACTTCTCACAAATGCTCTCAAATCCCTTGGGGATCTAAGATTTGGTGTGGAGGAGTGAGAGAGAGTAAGAAATGTGTTCTAGGGTTTGTCCAAAGTGAGTGGTCAGCCCTCTCCCGTGGGGGAGAAAGGCCATATATAGTGTGAGTGCAAATGTGGCCGTTATAGTGTAAATGAACGGGCAGGCCGGACATCCGGGCTAGAGGCCGGACATCCGGATTGGCAAGGGCACACAAGGAACACAGCAGAGGCAGAGCAGAAAATAGAGAGGCCAGACATCCGGGGCCCAAGCCCGGACATCCGGTGTATCAGGAAGGCTCGGACATCCGGTAGGAGATCGGACATCCGGCGTGATCACAAGGTGGTTACAGAAACCCCGTTGTTCTGTGGTAGTAGGGGCCGGACATCCGGGATAAGGCCCGGACATCCGGCGCGGCATGAGGGCCCAGACATCCGGCATAGAGGGCCGGACATCTGGTAGGTGATACCAGCAAAAATGCATTCTGGATAGCCAGGCCCGGATATCCGGCCTGCAGGCCGTATATCCGCCATGAGCCCAGACATCCGGGGTCAAGCCCGGACATCCGGTATGCCAGAGACAGAACCTTATCATAGGACATAAAGTTGGAACACTAGCCTAGTTTTGAACGGTTGTTATTGAAATGAGCAAGTCTTAAGCTAACCCTATCGATCCCCTCTTAATAGTGCGGGATCCTATACTCAAGGAAATAAATATGAAATCACTTTTGATACTTCATCCTTGAGCAAAATTACTTCGTATGCTCTTGATCCACACACGTCGATGAAACCGGGGACTAACACCTGAGATTTACTTAACAACCATTGTTAGTCCCCTACATGTATATTGTCATCAACATCAAAAACATGGTGTAAGAGCATGATTGCTCTTTCAATCTCCCCCTTTTTGTTTGTTGATGACAATCACACATGTAGTATCACAATTGTAATAAATAGTCAGCATTGACAAATATGAGAGCAAGAATACAATGTATGTTGATGTTTCTATTTGTATTTGGCTCCCCCTCATTGTGAGCATGCAATGAATATATGTATTTGGCATGCACATAGGAAACCATAATAACACATGGATAAGTAAACAACAATTCCATAGCCACAAGGTAATCAATATAGACTCACATGATCAAGATAATACGATAACATAGGTAGCAACATACCAAGTTCAACATACCAAGTTCGAATAATAGTAGGGCTAACACAAGCATCATACCAAGTTCAACATACTAAGTAATACTACTTCTCCCCCTTTGACAGCAACAAAATAAAAAAGGGGCACACTCGGTCACTCCTGGAGGATGTCATCAAGATCATCAAAGAACTCCAGATACTCGTCACGAGAGGGGAAGCCGAACGTAGAGGTGGACGGAGCCGCAGGAATGGGATCATCGTTAGTCACGGGACTCCCACGGTTATGGAGGCGCTGCTTGAGATGATTCTCGGAGAGGATGAGGCGCTTCTGGACATCATGATTGTGCTGACAGCTAAAAGTGATGGACCTCATGATGGTAGATTGAGCCTTGCTGATGAACATCACTAAGCGACCACGGGGAGCCGTCGAGGAAGATGGAACAGAGGAACTAGTGGGCTGAGTCCCTCCAGCAGACCTCCTAGACTGTGAAGGGGTAGTAGGCGGAGCAGCAGCCACCACACGCATATGAGGAGCAGGCTTCCAACAAGAGTGAACAGCAGTCTTGACCACCTCAAATGGAGCAGTATGATCAATCAGAGCCTGAATGAATGGAGCATGAGGAAACTGGCGTGACTGAATGAAACTCCAAAGACGGATCTCATGCCAAATGAAATGGGCTGTGTCCAGAGGCTCATTGGGTTTATCATGCATACGAACCATCAAGTCAATGCAATAGTTGTAGGCCCATGAGCGATCTCCCTTCTTAGGATAGAGAGTGCAAAGCACACACTGATAGAGGATGTAGTAAGGAGCACGGAAGATAGATACCTCATTGAGTGGATACACAAGTTCTTCTTTAGTGAGCTGAGAGGTAGGTTTGATAAGTGGTAAGCAAGCATCAATCGCTTTGGGCTTGCTCTCAGGATCCATACTGTGGATGCGATGGCCAACACCGGAGAGACCTAAAATCTGAACAAACCTGTGATAGATGATGCTCAGAGTGGTGTTATCAGTCCTCCAAGTGAGAGTGTTGTCCGGACCAAAGAAATAGGTGGCATAGAACTGTAGAATGGCAGCTTCATTCCAATCACACCTGAAGGTCATTGCGGGACCGAGAGTCATATCATCAATGATCTGGACCGGGTCGTTTGGAAACATGTCAGGATTCTCACGTAGAAAGTTGAGATCCAAGTATGAGTGAGGAGCAAGTCCACGCCCACGGACGAAACTGGAATAGAGATCCTGCTGCATACGAGTCCGGAACCGAGGATCCTCCGCATCAGCCACCATCTCATATTGATTGCCATCCCGACGAAACGCAAGATATTGAGTTGCCCCTATAGTTTTGAAGTTGTGAGGAGCGTGATCCCCGCTGTCAGGAAGCTCCATGGAGATGCGACGACCATGAGCAACGGGCATTGCAGACCCGCTGACATGAGGCATCGGGGCCCTCCTAGTACCGAGCTTGGACTGTTCAATGGAGTGTCTTGGTGCACAGACCTCCTCATCCTCCCCAACATAGTCCGCATCATCTGGATCCGAGGCCGACGGACTAGTGGATGGTGCCTGCTTCTTCTTCTTAACGGTGGTGGCCTTCTTCTTCTTAGGCCGAGCATGCTCATCGGAGTCGGTTGAGCCTTGCCGGCGGACAACTGGAATGGATGAGAGATCCCGATGAGATGGTACGAATAAGGATGAACATGGATAAAACAATTTTAAATAATGGGATGACCATTTTGAGCATGACCATAGAATAAGTTCAGTGGTAGATCAAAAAGAGACATGTCCATTATTTAAATTTGAGTAGCCAAGTTCATTGACAGATGTTTTAGGCATAGGCAAGAGACACCAACACTCAAGGGACCAAAAGTGATGCCCTAAGACCTTGTGGTCACCATAGAAGCGGAATGGGGGAGAGATAGCATGCATACCCCTAGAAGAGGGCTCGGGACGATCGGGGCCACAGTTCTTGGTCCTTGCCATGATGAACTCCGGCCGTTACTCCCACACAACACCGGTCCCTCCCAAGGGATTCACAACCCAACCCAAGAAATGGATTGGATAGAATCATAGATCGAGAGGAGGAGAGGCCGTGAGCAGGAGATCGGGGCCGGAGCTCGGAGAATAGGGCTGGGGCAGCACCGGAGTGGCAGCCCGGCGGCGGCGGCAGCTGTGATGAGTGTTGGGGAAGAGGAACGGGAGTGAATGGGGAAAGATGCCCCAAACGCCCGAGCCCCTGCCCAGATATGTGTGGCCACGGGTACGGACCAGATATCCGGGGCTTGGCCTGGATATCTGGCGAGCGAGGGTCAGAGAGCAAGTAAAAAGGGGACAATGGGCCGGACATCTGGGAAGGAGGCCGGATATCCGGTGTGTGAGGGACCGACAACTATAGGATCAGGGCCCGGATGTCTGGCAGTGCTCCAGGGCCCGGATGTCCGGTGAAGGGGCCGGATGTACGGCCACTGGACAGCAGATCCAGGCCAGAGAGAGATTGGAAAGGAGATAATTGATGTGATTTGATATAGACTCCACCAAGGAGTTTTGGAGAGAATTTATAATGGTGACTCCCTGAGTAATTGTAAGACCATACTAAGATGTAATAGCATTCCCAACAACAACATAAAAACGAGAGGTTCACATATGTAAGGTACATGCGATGACCGAGGTCACCATGTTTGAGCATATGTAACATAGTGTCGCAAAGATGTAGACTGTGGGCATATAGTCACGACTCCATCATGTTAAAGCACCATAGTTCGAGAACCATGGTAGCTTTGAGAGTGTTGGTTCTTTTTATGCATTATGTAGGGTGAGAACATTCATGAATTGAACGCCTCCCCCTAAATATATGCCTACCTCATGACCAGAAATTAGATTCATGCATGAATGGGTACTAGATTTCACATAATATTGCCAAGCTCCAAGATACCAAGTTCACGCCTAAGTCGACAAAACCTTGCTTCATCTAAGGGTTTGGTGAAGATATCTGCCAGTTGCAAATTTGTACCAATGTGATCAATGTGAATATCTCCCTTTTCAACATGATCTCTCAAGAAATGATACCTAATATCAATGTGTTTGGTGCGGAGATGATCTTTAGGGTTCTCAGCAATATTGATGGCACTTTCATTATCACATAGAAGAGGCACATGTCTATAGGTGATACTGTAATCCTTCAAAGTTTGCCTCATCCATAACAACTGAGTTGCAAAACTGGCGGCATCAATGTATTTAGCTTCTGCGGTAGAGAGAGCAATACAATTTTGTTTCTTCGAGGACCAACTTACCAAGGATCGTCCAAGAAACTGACATGCACCGGATGTGGACTTACGATCCACTTTGTCTCCAGCCCAATCCGCATCCGTGTACCCAATGAGGTCAAACTTAGCATCCTTGGGGTACCAGAGGCCCAACTTTGGGGTGTGAACAAGGTATCTAAGAATATGCTTAACCGCCTTATGATGACTTTCCTTAGGGAAAGCTTGAAATCTAGCACACATGCATACACTGAACATGATGTCTGGTCTAGATGCACAAAGATAAAGCAATGAACCAATCATAGAGCGGTAAGTAGATGGGTCGAAAGGAGTACCATTTGTGTCTTCAGTGAGAGCAATTTTGGTTGGCATGGGTGTCTTGCATGGACTAGCATCAGACATGCCAAACTTCTCTAGGATATCCTTGAGGTACTTTGCTTGAGATAAGAAAATTCCTTCTTGAAATTGTTGAATTTGAAATCCGAGAAAGAACTTCAAATCCGTATTGAGTGACATTTCAAAATTCTTGGTCATTGAAGCCGCAAACTTCTTGCACAAATGAATGTTAGGAGAACCAAAAATGATGTCATCTACATAGATTTGGCATAGGATCAAATCACCCTTGTCCCTCTTAGTAAAAAGAGTGGGATCGATCACCCCTCTCACAAAACCATCATCGAGTAAAAACTTCTTCAAATGATCATACCAAGCACGAGGTGCTTGTTTGAGGCCATACAAAGCCTTATGAAGTTTATACACATAGTCTTTGTGAAAGGGATCAACGAACCCGGGTGGTTGTGACACATATACTTCTTCTTGTAGAGGACCGTTAAGGAAAGCACTCTTCACATCCATTTGATGTAATGTAAAACCATTGAAAGCGGCATAAGCAAGTAAGATGCGAATGGATTCAAGACGGGCAACGGGGGCAAAGGTCTCACCAAAGTCCAAACCTTCAACTTGTGAGTACCCTTGTGCCACTAACCTTGCCTTGTTGCGGATGATTACACCATTTTCATCTTGCTTGTTCTTGAAAATCCATTTTGTTCCAATGACGTTGTGCTCGGTAGATGGCCTCTTGACTAATGACCACACTTGGTTGCGTTCAAAACTGTTCAACTCTTCTTGCATAGCAACTAGCCAATCGTTGTCCATCAATGCATCTTGTACCTTGAGGGGCTCAATAGTAGACACAAATGAGAAGTGAGCACAAAAGTTTGTCAAATATTTACGAGTGACTCTACCTTCCGATATGCCGGTGAGAATTTTGTCAACATCAACACGACCGGCCACTCGAGGCATGATGGAGGTAAGGGTTTCACGAGGTTCAACTTCATGTCCATCATCCACATCCTCAACATATGGATCATTAATGTGTGGAGGAAGATCTTCTTGTTCATATTGCATTTGTTGAGGTTCATCATCAATGATTGGACTTTCTTGTTCTTGCACTTGATGATGATCTTGTTCTTGAAGATTATCATGAAGGGGAACTTGATCATTCTCTTCAACTTGGGCTAAGGGTATCGGTTGAACAATAGGAGCTTGTGGTGGTATGGATGTTGAAGTAGTTTGATGATGTGTGAGACTTCCATCTTCTTCTTCATCATCATGAGGTTCTTGTTCCATAGGAAGAAGTGCACCAACACCCATGGTCAAAATGTCTTGAGAAGAATCTTCTTCACCTACATCACTTAGATCAACTTGCTCCCCATGGGAGCCATTAAATTCATCAAACACCACGTCACAAGTTTCTACAACACATCCATTGGATTTGTTGTAGACTCTATAGGCGTGAGAGTTTGATCCATAGCCAACAAATATACCCTCAATTGTTTTGGATTGAAATTTTCCTAACCGTTCTCTTTTGTTGAGGATGAAACATTTGCACCCAAATACAC
Source organism: Triticum aestivum (assembly GCF_018294505.1). NCBI lineage: Eukaryota > Viridiplantae > Streptophyta > Magnoliopsida > Poales > Poaceae > Triticum > Triticum aestivum. The sequence goes on from NC_057810.1 coordinate 159,353,774, forward strand.
GAAAGTACTTGACATTTGGCTTGTTTCCAGTTAGAAGCTCATATGGAGTCTTTTCCAATATAGTGCGGAGGAAGAGCCGGTTTGATGCATGGCATGCGGTGTTGACAGCTTCGGCCCAAAAACTATGTGGTGACTTGTATTCATCCAACATGGACCTTGCCATCTCTACAAGTGTACGGTTCTTCCTTTCGGCTACACCATTTTGCTGAGGAGTGTATGGAGCTGAATATTGATGCTCAATCCCTTCATCACTAAGAAATTCTTCCAAGGTATAGTTCTTGAACTCAGAGCCATTGTCACTTCTTATTGCCCGGATTTCTTTGTCAAACTTGCGTTGGGCTTGCTTGGCAAAATCAATGAAGGTGATCTTCGTTTCGTCCTTGGACTTGAGGAAGAACACCCATGTATATCTTGAGTAATCATCAACAATGACAAGCCCATACTTTTTCCCACCAAGACTATCCCATGAAGGAGGCCCAAAAAGATCCACATGAAGGAGCTCCAGGGGCCTTGAAGTAGATACTATGTTCTTGGGTGGGTGCTTTGATTGATGTTGCTTCCCGGCTATGCATGCACTACACACACGATCTTTCTCAAAAGAGACATTGGTTAGTCCAAGGATGTGATTCCCCTTTAAGAGATCTTGAAGATTTCTCATGCCGACATGGGCTAGCCGGCGATGCCATAGCCACCCCTTGTCAGCCTTGGCCATTAGACAAGTTGCATGGAATGTGCTCTCTTTCGAGAAATCAACCGTGTAAAGGTTGCCATCCAACTCTCCAACAAAGGCCACTTCGAGAGTATCTCTCTTAAAGACTTTCACATCCGTTAGTCCAAAGAGTGTATCATAACCAACAGAAGCCAATTGGCGAACAGAAAGCAAGTGGTATTTAAGGGATTGGACAAGCATGACATTTGCAAGAGACATGTCATTTGTGATAGCCACCTTGCCCAACCCGAGTACCTGTCCTTTTGAACCTCCACCAAACATAATGCTCATGAATGGTTGAATAGCTTCCATGAAATCGTAGAGCAATTTGCTATCTCCGGTCATATGATTTGTACATCCACTATCAATCACCCATTTCACTCCACCGGAGAAGTTAACCTACACACAATTAGGACTTGGTTAGAGGCACCCATTTTGCAATGGGACCTCTCAAGTTAGTCACAAGGGTCTTAGGGACCCAAATAGCATAGAACCGGAATGCATTTCGAGGACCAACAAATTTTGCAAAGACTTCTCCATCCTTAGTCTTACGAAGTACATAGGATGGAGGCATGAACTCTTTAGGCTTGTTGAGAGTGGGCATGCCCCTTGTGGCCTTCCCACTCACAACCTTACCTTTCTCCTTGTGCCCTTCTCTTACAAATGTTTCTTTTAGAGGAGTTGTGCACTTTTGAGAGGATGTCTTCTTCTTGCTTGTGCTTGGGTCAAACCCAAGTCCCTCTTTGGCAAACACCTCATTGTGTTGACTCAATATCTCATCAAGATTCTTTTGCCCTTGAGCACATGTCATGAGACCTTTCTCGATTTGAGCCTTGAGAAAACGATTTTCCTCAAGAATAGATGCTAGATCACTACTAGAGTTAGTAGTACAAGCATCAACATTGATAATAGGAGAAGAGTAAGCCTTGGCTAGAGTTTCAAGATAAGTACGTTTGAGTGTCTCAAAACTCTTTGTAAGAACGGTGAGTTCTCCTTCCTTAGTCTTGGGAGACACGGATAGAAGCTCACAATCCTTAGATAGAGAAGCATGAGACTTTACAAGCTTACTTTTATCATTCATTAACTCTTCACAAGAGTCAATAGCCTTTTTCAAGGAGGCAAGATCATTAGTGTGAACATCAATATTTGCACCAATTTTTAAGCATAATTCATCATTTCGTGCTTCCTCATATTGGACTTTCCGCTCAAGGATTTCACATTTTTCCTTTTCCTCAGTGACGAGGGTTTCGAGTTCCTTAATGGTGATGGTGTGCTTACTCACCATCTCCATAAGCATACGAAACATAGTGAGCTTCTTTCCTTTGAGGGAGCACATGAACTTATTAAGTTTAGCAATCATAGGATCATCTAGATCATCATCCTCATAACTATCCTCTGCATCAAGATACTCATCACTAGAAGTAGAGGGAGTGAAGAGAGGAGGATTTGATCGTGGAGTTACCTTGACCTAGTCAGAAGAGCTTTGGTCCTCTCCATCTTCAACCATGGCCTTTGCCATTAGGCACTTGTGAGTGTTGCCCTTGTAATCTTTCATGTAGTTGTAGGTGAACACGTCACCACTCTTGTTTACTAACCTCAAGGTGTTTTGAGAGTCTTGAGCAACTCCGGCAACACCACTAACATCATCCGGGTCGGATTCTTCTTGAGGAACCATTGATTTTTCATCTCTCTTCTTGAGCTTGGAGTTCAAAGGATTTGGCAACTTCTTCTTGGGAAAGGTCTTGGGTAACCTTGGTTTATCTTCTCTCTTCTCATAAGGGCACTCGTTGGAGAAGTGGTTGGTTTCTTCACAGTTGTAGCATTTTCTTACTTTCTTCTTTGGAAATCTTCCCTTGAATTTTCCCGCGCTAAACTTCTTGACAAAGAGAGCCATGTCTTCATATGAAGGGCCCTCGTCGGATTCAATATCATCACCATCTTCATCATCATCATCATCTTCTTCTTCTTCACTTTGCTCATCTTCACATACATGCTTGGCCTTCAATGCAAGATTGATCTTTGATGATGGGGAACCATGCATGGCAAGATGTTTTGTGGCATTAGCCTTCGACTCTTCAAATAGTTGAATGGTGGATATGATGTCATCTGTAGTCATTTCCTTGAAGGTATGGTGTTGTCTTATGTCCCACACCATTTGATGATGATATGGGGCAAGAGCATGAAGCAACTCATCCACAAGGAAACGCTTAGTCATGTTGAATCCATCTTGTGTCTTGTCACACTCATATGACTCAATATCGACAGTGAGAGTTATGAGACGCTCATGGAGTTGATTGGGGGTTTCAACTTTCTCCATACAAAAGTTTTGCAATTGCCTCTTGGCAATTTCATATTGAGCACTCCGGAGGGTAGAGGTGCCAGTCTTGGATCTTATAATACTTTCCCATAGTTCCTTGGCACATGTGATGTGTATGAACGGCCTCCTTTGCTTTTCAGCCATACCTCTACTTATACACATGATTGCAGTGTCATTGAGGTTCTTGTCATATATTTCTCTTGGTGTGGGGTTCTCTGGATCAACCACATGATAGCCATACTCTATGATCTCCAGCATCTCATCGTTTCCATGTCGAAGATGATCCTGCATAGCAACTCTCCACAAAGCAAAATCAGAAGTGGCACTAAGTAAAGGAGGTTTGCCTTGAGGATTATATCTTGGTTTCTCAACCCAAGGTCTTGCATAAAGCCAAGGAACACTGGCGTGTTCATTGCTAGGAGGTTGCTGACCAAGTGATGAGGTAGGCACAGTTGGCCTCGAACCCACACCACCCGAGAGTGGTGCAAGCACCGTGGACAACGTGGCTAATCTCATTTGGACCAAGGCCTCAAGAGAAGCATCATGCTCCTCTTTTTGCTTAGCAAGGGCCCGTTCTAGATCCTCAGACGTAAAGGACTTGACTTCAGAAGAAGCCTCGCCTTTATCCTTAGGATCTACAACCAGGGGAGTCCCATCTGGGTTCATCTCGCTCTAGGGCGGTTAAGCCACAAGAATAGAGCACAAGTCTCTGATACCAATTGAAAGGATCGAGATGGACCTAGAGGGGGGCTGAATAGGTACAATTACCAATTTTAATTATTACTTAGCAATTTTAGGCAATAATGCGGAATATGAAGATGAGCCTAACAATTGCAAGTGAGTACTAAGTACTAAGCAAGTAACACAAGCACGCAAGTAAGCAAGCACAATATGAAGGAGAAGGAGTGGATCTATCACTTGATTGGACAACTTCTCACAAATGCTCTCAAATCCCTTGGGGTCTAAGATTTGGTGTGGAGGAGTGAGAGAGAGTAAGAAATGTGTTCTAGGGTTTGTTCAAAGTGAGTGGTCAACCCTCTCCCGTGGGCGAGAAAGGCTATATATAGTGTGAGTGCAAATGTGGCCGTTATAGTGTAAATGAATGGGCAGGTCGGACATCCGGATTGGCAAGGGCACACAAGGAACACAGAAGAGGAAGAGCAGAAAACAGAGAGGCCGGACATCCGGGGCCCAAGCCCGGACATCCGGCATATCAGGAAGGCCCGGACATCCGATAGGAGACCGGACATCCGGCGTGATCACAAGGTGGTTACAGAAACCCCGTTGTTCTATGGTAGCAGGGGCCGAACATCCGGGATAAAGCTCGGACATCCGGCGCGGCATGAGGGCCCGGACATCCGGCATAGAGGGCCGGACATCTGGTAGGTGATACCAGCAAAAATGCATTCTGGATAGCCAGTCCCGAAAATCCGTCCTGAAGGCCGGATATCCGCCATGAGCCCGAACATCCGGGGTCAAGCCCGAACATCCGGTATGCCAGAGATAGAACCTTATCAGAGGACATAAAGTTGGAACACTAGTCTAGTTTTGAACGGTTGTTATTGAAATGAGAAAGTCTTAAGCTAACCCTATCGATCCCCTCTTAATAGTGCGGGATCCTATACTCAAGGAAATAAATATGAAATCACTTTTGATACTTCATCCTTGAGCAAAATTACTTCGTATGCTCTTGATCCACACACGTCGATGAAACCGGGCACTAACACCTGAGATTTACTTAACAACCATTGTTAGTTCCATACATGTATATTGTCATCAACATCAAAAACATGATGTAAGAGCATGATTGCTCTTTCACAAGGGCAAAGCCCCGAGGAGGCACGCAGGCTCTCGGTGTCGTCCGGGCACCCGGGGTCATGGGGGGCGGGCACCCGGACTGGCCAGAGGCCAACATCAGGTTCGGACGGAAACCCGGTGGCGAGGGGTCCGGGCACCCGGCCCATACAGGGGCTCGGCTGGAGGGGGCCCGGGCACCTGGGGTGGCGCCAGGTGGGCGGCTGGGAGGAGCCGGGCACCCGGGGGTCCCAGGCCCGGGCGCCCGGAGGGGTGGCCAGCGGCTGGGAGAGGAGGGCCTGGGCACCCGGGTCAGGCCGGGGCAGCTCCCAGGTGGAGAGGCCGGGCACCCGGGGTTGGGGAGGCCGGGCATCCGGGGTGTCCAGGGGGTTTCTCCTCTGTGCTTTCTTCTTCGCTCTTCTTGTCCTCTCCTTCCTCCTCTTTCTCCATGGGTGTTCGAACCTTCACCTTCTCCTTCTCGCGATCATCTCCTTGGTATCCTAGAATGCATAACATGTCTTTGTGAGGTAGAACCCAATTCTCATGTGAATCCGAACGAAACTCAAAGAGGAGAGAGTCAACCTCGTTCTCGATGGCGCGTACACGTGCTCTTGTCATTGGTCCACTCGGTGCTTGCGGTGGTGATGGAGTGTCGGTTCGGGTAGACGAGGGATGCTCCACATCACTTGAACTCCGCCATCATGGTCCTTGCCACATCCATCAACGTCCGATTCTTCCTCTCCGCAACACCATTTTGTTGAGGGTTGTATGGTGCGGAATATTGATGCTTGATCCCCTCATCACTAAGAAACTCATCCAAGGTGTAGTTATTGAACTCAGTGCCGTTGTCACTTCTTATTGTCAAGATCTTTGCATCGTGTTGACGTTGAGCTTCATTTGCAAAGTCGATGACAGTTTGTTGATTTTCACTCTTCCTCTTGAAGAAATATACCCAAGTGTACCTTGAGTAATCATCGACAATCACCAAGCAATACTTTCTACCCCCAAGACTATCAAAGGATGGAGTCCCAAAGAGATCCATGTGAAGGAGCTCCAAGGGTCTCTTCGAGTAGATGATAGTCGTGGGAGGGTGAGCCTTCTCAAGTAACTTTCCTTTGATACAAGCACTGCAAGCACGATCTTTGGCAAAACTAACATTTGTTAGTCCACGGACATGGTCCCCCTCAAGAATACTTTGCAAAGATCTCATATTGACATGGTCTAAACGGCGATGCCAAAGCTATCCCACATCAACTTTAGCCATTAGGCATGTCGCGGTCTTAGTGGGCCGCTCTGAAAAGTTAATCACATAAAGACCGTTCTCGACATGCCCAACAAAGGCTACTTTAAGAGTCTTGCTCCACAAGAGGGCCACGGTATCAATGTCAAAGAATGTGGCAAAGCCCATGAGTGCAAGTTGACGAACGGAAAGTAAATTGTATGCAAGGTACTCAACAACATGACCTTCTCGATCGTGAGATCATGAGAAATGACGACCTTTCCAAGACCCAATACCTTAGAAGACGAGGCATCACCCCACTCGACATTGGTGGGCATAGATGGGATCTTGTGCACATCCACCACCAAATCCTTGCTTCCGGTCATATGATTTGTGGCTCCACTATCGAACAATCATGATCCCCTACCGGAAGCAAACACCTACAAGAGATCATTGCTTGGTTTTAGGTACCCATTTTGTAATGGGTCCTTTGATGTTAGTAACAAGGGTCTTAGGAACCCAAATAGACCATTCAATGTACTCATAAGCATGGATTTCGAGTCGCTCGACTAGTCGCGACTAGTCGTCGACTAGTCGACGAGTCGCAGTTCCAGGGCCGACTCAGCCTCTCGACTCGACTCCTGGGATGAGTCGAGCGACTCGCGCGACTAGTCTCGACTAGTCACGACTAGTCGCGGTTTTTGGGTCGAACGACTCGAGGCAGCGCTGGATCTGGAGCACTCTCCCGCCGCCGTGCTGCTGCTGCTGCTGTGCTGCCTCGCTGCTGCTGCTGCGCCCTTGCCGCCGCGCTGCTGCTGCTGCTGAAGCTGAAGCGGCAAGAGGAGCAGGCTGGGAGGAGGAGCGGTGGCAAGAGAGCTGCTGCGGGGGAGTTGAGAGATCCATCGCTGGGAGGAGTGGTGGACTGGTGGCAAGAGAGTGGCAGCAGAATGTGTGGCGGCTGTGGTGAGGGAGGAGGGAGTGTGGATGGTGGATTAGGTCACATGAGGAGTATATAGCTACTAGATGGGCTTTTGGGCCACAGGGAAGTGCATAACTAGTGGCCCATCTCTCAGTTGGCCCTGGTTACTACTGCTGGTGGTGTGCTCCTCCCCTCCTCCCCTGGTTGCTGCTGCTATTGTGCACTTGTGCTCCTCCCCTGACTGCCTGCTGCTTAACTCGCGTTGACTCGTCGCCATGTCGACTCGTCGACCGTGAGTCTAGACTAGTCACGACTAGTCTAGAGTCGCCCTCCCCGAGCGACCCGTCGACACATCGACTCGAAAACATTGCTCATAAGGAGAATCAACAAATTTAGCATAAACATACCCATCACTAGCACGGCACAACACATAAGAGGGGTTAAAGTCGCCGGCTTTGTTGGAAGGGGTGGCATTGTCCTTTTTGATATCACCACCCTTCACATGGTTCTTCTTCTCCTTTGAAGCACCCTCTCCCTCCTTCACAAAAGTTTGCTTGAGAGGGGGAGGTCGTTTGGTCTTGTCATTCTTCTTCTTGTTCTTGGACTGGGTGCAAACCCAACTCCCTCCTTGGCCACAACTTCCCTTTGATTACTCAAAAGGTCATTGAGATTCTTCTCACCTTGTATGCAAGAGACAAGACCTTTCTCAAGTTTCTCCTTCAACTTGGCATTCTCCTCCACAAGATGCACATGCTCACAACACGGGTTAGTAGCATTTGCATTATCAATTAAGACCATATGAGGAAAAGTGGCTTTCTCCTTGGTTAGCTTTACTTGGAGTTGATCATGAGACTCCTTGAGGCTAGCATGAGCACCCTTCAAGGCCTTTTGAGCCTTGTCAAGTATATCAAACTCCTCTTTGAGTCTAGCATGGTCAACCCCAAGTTTAGCCTTCTTGGAATTGAGCACACAAGATACAACAAGAGCATGATCAAGATCTTTCTTTAATTTAGCATGGTCATCATTGTGTGACTCCTCAAGAGCCAAACGATGAACATGCTCTTCCTCAAGAACATTAGAGAGGTCCGATATCTCATCGGCATAGTAACGACTACGACCTTCCATCTTAGAGATGGTTTCCTCATGAGCCTCGATCATGTCATTGGCTTCACCAAGTTGTTCCAAGAGATCAAGGAAGTGCTTCTTGGATTTGCCCTTGAGCTTACACATAAAAGACTCAAATTCATTTACTTCCTCATTAGACCCCTCACTTTCATTAGTGCAATCCATCAAGGAAGGATTAGTAATGATGGTAGTTTTGATGTTGGGGGTTACCTTGTTGGTGGCTTTGGCCATGAGGCACTTGGCGGTGATTTTCTCGTTAGGTGAGTCGAAGAGAGACACCCGTGGAGTTGTGGCAATGCCAACGGAGTCCATGGTCATGGCTTCACTATCTTCATCATCATCATCATCCTCATGGTGTTCTTCTTGAGCCACCAACCCTTTGGTTGGAGTCTTCTTGGTGAAGTTGTTCTTGTTGGGGAAGGACTTGGTTTTGTCTTTTCGGATGAGCTTGCCACCATTGTCTTCCCTCTTCTCGTAAGGGCACTCCGCAATGAAGTGGCTCACATTTCCACAATTGTAACATGTTCTCACACATTGCTTGCCCTTGAAGCCACTAGAGTTGTTCTTGTTAAACTTGGGCCTTGAGTTCTTATTGCTCCAAAATTGCCTTGAAGCAAGAGCCATGTACTCAAGGTAATCATATTTCGTATCTTCGGGTTGCTCTCCTCTTCTTCCTCTTCATCCTCTTCTTACACACTAACCTTGGCCTTTAAGGCAAGGTTGGGCTTCTTTGCTCTTTGAGAACGCAACATCGCATTATCGGTGGTCTTGTCCAAGATCCTCATTGCCACAAACTCATCCAACACTTCACTTGAGGACAAGGTGTGGAAGTCCGGCCTTTGACGGATGACGGAGGGCATGGCCTTGTGGTAGGGCATCATGGCCTTGAGGAACTTGCGCTTGATCCAATTGTCATCCGTATCCTTGCTCCCATGATCTCGGAGTGAGACCGCGAGAGTGGTTAATCTCTGGTAAATCTCACGAGGTTCTTCATCTTCATTCATTGCAAACTCATCGGCTTCATCTTGCACCACTTCATAGTTGGAGTGTTTAATGCTTCGCTTCCCTTGTAGAGGGAAACAACATGGTGCCATTCTTCCTTGGCCATGGTGAAGGGTCGGAGATGTGCAATATCTTCGGGTGGAATTGCATCTTGGATGATGAAGAGAGCATTCTCACTGAATTGATTATCCGCGGCTTCTCTAGGGGTGAAGTTGCTTCGGTCATGCGGATAGAAACCTTCTTCAATGATTCTCCAAATATTAGTGTTAACATGGTTTAAATGACGCTTAAAGCGATAGACCCAAGCATCAAAATCCTCATTTTTCACAATCTTAGGAGGGAGAACCGGCATGATTTAAATGAGTAGAGGGAATCGATCCTCCATAAGTAAGTGGAGGTTCCACATGGGCAATGGTGCCACTGCCATTTCTACCACTAGACAAAGGAACTTTCTCACTAGTAGCTTCCCCCTTGTCGGAGTTAACATCCGTCACCTTGTTAGTGGGATCGACCACTTCCAACGGTGCGGTGGATAATTTGAGACCATCAAGAAGGTTCTTAAGCATGCCTTTAACCTCAGCCGTCATGGAGGTTTTCAATGTGTCCAAAGCCACATTGAATTCCTCACGTGAGACCGAGGTTCCCCCATCGGCCGTAGATGAGGATGGAATCACACCGGGGTGCTCCTCCTCACCGTCTACGGTGTCAACCATACTCTTCGGAGGGCAAAGTCCTTAATAAAGAGATGAGGCTTTTTACCAATCGAAAGGATCAATATAGTTGACTAGAGGGGGGGGGGGTGAATAGGCAACTAACAATTTTTAGCTTTCCTTTACCAAATTAAACTTTGCATCAAAGTAGGTTGTCTAGAGATGCAACTAGGTGAGCAACTTATATGATGCAACAACAATAAGCACACAAGCAAGCAAGGGATATAACACAATATAACTTGCACAAGTAAAGGTAAGAGATAATTAACCAAGAGTGGAACCGATGGAGAAGAGGATGTGTTACCAAAGTTCCTTCCCTTTGAGGGGAAGTACGTCTTCGTTGGAGCAGTGTGGAGGCACAATGCTCCCCAAGAAGCCACTAGGGCCACCATATTCTCCTCAAGCCCTCACACAATGTGAGATGTCGTGATTCCACTATTGGTGCCCTTGGAGGCGGCGACCGAACCTTTACAAACAAGGTTGGGGCAATCTCCACAACTTAATTGGAGGCTCCCAACGACACCATGAAGCTTCACCACAATGGACTATGGCTCCGCGGTGACCTCAACCGTCTAGGGTGCTCAAACACCCAAGAGTAACAAGATCCGCCAGGTATTAGTGGAGGGATCAAATTTCTCTTGGTGGAAGTGTAGATCGAGGCCTTCTCAACCAATCCCTAGAGAATCAACAAGTTTGATTGGCTAGGGAGAGAGATCAGGCGAAAATGGAGCTTAGAGCATCAATGGAGCTTAGAGATGGAAGAGGTAGTCAACTCGGAGAAGAAGACACCCCTTTTATAGTGGAAGAACAAATCCAACCGTTATCCACCAACTCAGCCTGTGACACGCGGTACTACCGCACCATACAAGTGGTACTACCGCACGGGCCTGTGATACTACCGCGGCGGACCGTGGTACTACCGCTGGCACGGCAGGGGCCAGGACTAGACCTGATGTGCTAAGACAGGGAGCAATAGAACCGCTGTTGCAGTACTACCGCGCCCTCTTGCGGTACTACCACAAGGCAGGGATAGTCAAGGCTGAGAAGGCACGAACATAAAAAAATACATCCATGACTACTTCCGTTGAGTTTAGGTCTATGCAAAAATCTGACACGGTACTACCGCACGCCTTGAGTGTTACTATCGTGTAGGGCGCAGATGTAAAAAATTACATCCGCCCCTACTTCCGCTCATGCTACTGTGCCTGGCCAGAGCTCATGGTACTACCGCGCTCAGGCGTGGTACTACCGCGTAGGGCATGGATGTAAAAAATTACATCCGCCCCTACTACCGCTCGAGCAGCTACGCCTGGCCTGAGGCCACAGTACTACCGCGCCCAAGGAGCAGTACTACCGTGAGCACCTACGATACTACCATGCTGGTGCCCGGTACTACCGCGAGGGCCTGCGGTAGTACCGCTCTAAGAACAGTACTACCGCCTGCCTTAGTTCAGCAACATTAGGAGTCCTTCATTTTGCAGAGACACAGAGAAATGGAGGATTCTCCAAAGAGCCAAAGGAAAGGTGGTGCAAAAAGGGACAGACATGTACGTGAGATTCCACCCAAACCTTTCCAACACGGACCCCCTCTTAATAGTATGGCTTTCCTATGACTCAAATCCACCGAAAAGAAACATAGAGAAACATCGTCTTCAATAGTCTTTGAGGGGCACCAAATCGTCTTGTGCTTAGACATGATATATCTGAAATGCTCAATGCACATGATTAGTCCGCAAAAGCATTGTCATCAATCACCAAAACTACTAAGGGATAAATATGCCCTTACAAACGTGGTGAGGCATATTGTGCTAAGAGGTCATCTCTTGTCTTCTCTTAAATAAGAGAAGACAAGCTTTTTCTTATGAGTTCTCTCTCCTTCACCTCATCATTTATCCTACGTGGCACTCCTAAGATAGAACCATTGTACATGCCCTAATGGCCTCCTTGTTTTCCTCCTTGGAAAAGGGTTTTTCTAAACTAATGTCTTCTTCTTGGAATACCATTTCATCCTCAAACCAAAATTGGTCACTTAAATGAATATTCAGCTTAGGTTCATATCCAAATAAGTTTTTATAAAATTTAGTGGCAACCTCCAACATATCTTTAGTAGAATTGACATGGCCATCTAGGTTGTTCAAAACCGAAAGGTGATTTTTTTTCTTCGATGTTGATTTGCCACAACATGAAAATAAGCCGTATTCCTATCCCCTTCTAGATTATTTTTAATTTCTAGACCTCTGCCACATCGCAGTTTTCTTTCCAGATATCACTCAGCTCCTCTTTGTTCTCTTTCATTCTGAGGATATCCTTAGGAGAAGATCTGTTTTGCTCAGAGAAAACATCCAAAATATCAAATTCTTGGATTAGTTATATTTTCTTCCTCTTCATAGCTGTCTCCATATTTATAGTCCACCCTCTCACCTTTTGTCTGGACAACTTAGTTTTAAATTGCCATGTGTCAATAGCAGAATCAAAAGGAGAGGGGGTATTCCAGATTTTATGCACCAGAGTAATAAACTTAGGGTGAATAAAATCAGGCTCTTCTGATGAAATTTATTCATAAATTCCTTAATAAGGAGAACATTCCATGGATCAAGATTGTCTGGGAAGCATACTATAGCAACAGTCAGCTGGGTGAAAGAATGCTAGGCTCTTTCTGGTGGAAGGATATCCTAAAACTGCTTCCAAAGTACAAGCAACTTTATCATTGCAAGGCTGGCTTCGGAGATACAGTCCATTTTTGGCATGATCGATGGAGGCAAACTGGACTAAAGGACAAATTCCCGGAGTTATTTTCATACACCACTCAAGTAAACATCTCCCTTCAGCACGTGATGGCTCAACACTCATTTGAAGATCTGTTCTATAGGCCTTTGTCTCACCAGGCATATGATCAGTTCAACCAACTGCAAAATATTCTTGCGGAGCTCCAAGTGCTAGATCAACCTGACAAATGGTCATTGAAAGTAAACACTCCCAAGTTCTCAGCCATTCAAACTTACAAGGCCATCAAGGGCCCATATACAAGACATCACCTCTTTAAGCTGCTATGGAAGAGTTCAAACCGGCTTACTCACAAAATTTTCTTCTGGCTTCTACTTCATGATAGAGTCAACACCAGAAACCTCCTGAAAAGGAAAAAGATGCCTCTCCAGTCATACAATTGTGCTCTTTGTGCTGAAAATACGGAGGAAACCTTGTCTCACCTTTTCTGGGATTGCAATTTCGCCAGGCAATGCTGGAACAAGTTAGTCCCACAAAGAAATAGAGGCATCTCAAGTTTTGATGAATGCTGTTTATTGGCTGAACACTTCCCCAGAGACATAGCTTTTGATATCATTGTGGCAGCTAGCTGGAGTATCTGGCTCGTTCGAAATGACAAAATCTTCTGCCAAGCACCAACTCACATAGGGGGATGGAAATACTATCTCCAAGAAAGTTTGAAAGCAACAGAGATCGGAGCAAGATCAGAAATTGCACAACAACTTAAGGACTGGTCTGAACAGCACTTGACATAATTTTCTTCATGATACCCAAACAAGGAATTGGTTGATTTAGTTCCCTCTCTGTAATATTTGCTTGCTTTCTTTTTTGTATTGTAAATATTTTTATTAATATAAAATTACCGTAGAACAGTCTGTTCTACGGTCTTCCCTTAAAAAACAGTTTTTCAAATCTAAACAATCTAGAAGTAGTCTCAAACAAATGTCTCCTACTTCTAGATTGTTTAGATTTGAAAAATTGTGGTTTGGTCGGCGTCGCATCCGCCACACGCCTTGCAAGCTTCTTCCTCGGCCGCCTTCCATCGGCGGAGGGGTCACGGGTGTAGGGAGGGGTTGAGGGGACATCGACGCGGCCTTCTATCAGTCGAATTTCGCCAGCGGCAAAGCGGGCGGGGCGAAGGCGGGACGGCCGGAGAGGGTGGTGGAAGTGGGTCACAGACGCTTGAGTGTCCCGCGGGCACACGAAATAAACGGCGCGCGATGCCGTTTTGCTCCGCGCGTTGAACCAACTATGCCGCGCACATGTTTTTTGCGCGTCCGCTGGAGCGCCCTGAATGGCTACGCGCCCAAAAAAGGCGATTTTTCCGGCGCGGCGCTAAAATCCTGCGCCTGTTGGAGATGCTCTGAGGGGATTAAACTATAGATCTTCCATACTGTGTTGATGAACAAAACCAACTCGGCTAGCTTGCAATTATGATAGGAACAGTTCCCCTTGAAGCTTTATACTAAATTACACCATTTCTCAAATGTCTCTAAGTCGTTTGGAAATAAGGAAGTTGCCTCAAAAATGATAAGAAGAACGAGGGACTCCAGAAATTATTGCCGGTGGTAGCTTGCACGTGCCAATAAAAGAGAATATGCTTATTGGCTATAATCGGAAAAAAAATGTGCATGTGCCAATAAAAGAGAATATGTTGGTTTGACTCTAACTATAAAAATTATGGGCACGTGAGCACTAAAATAATCAAAGAACATAAACCCTAACAGAGGGGATATTCGTGCCTGATTATGTTAATGCAACGGGTTTTATGCGCTGCAATTAGTAATCCATTCGGCTATGTCGTCATAGGAGAGAGTGGTCGAAACAACCTGCCCCGAAGGACGTCGCGCAACCACCAAATGAGGAGGCAGCCATAAACCAAAGACGGAGGCAGCCCCAGAGGAAAAAAGGCATGAGTTGGGTGGACGCCGCCACACCGACCAACCTCACCACCACTATGAAGATCTTGCGAGCCAAACATGGCCCAAAAGAAGACCGCAACTCCTCGCTCTGTTGTCCACGGTGGACACATCAATTATCACACCCGTTGATTCTCGCAAAACATATCTCTCTTGTTACAATAAATTATTATTTGTGCAACTGCTGCATGGCGATTTTATGTGAGATTTGTTATACATATTATGTGCGGCAGTTATCTCTTTCGGCCCTCCCTCCCCCCGCCCTCCTCCCTATGTCTAAATTCTGGCTCTGTTCATGAAGGTCACCACAAATATCTTGTGTAGTTTAGTTACAAGGTTAAATTTAGTTTCAACTAATTAAATTCCGTCTGCCTGGTTGTAAATATTATCAAACTTTGTTAAATCCCATTCGTTTTTATGCCTGCTTCATTTTAAATTGGTCGGACATTTGGTGCCCATTATCGGATGGCTGACGCCTAGCCCACTGTCCATGGGCGCATATATTTGTTGTCGTCCATCTGGTAATCCGCGTTGGAGGTGCCCTCACAGACTTCACGGTCCTTGCATCGCACTTCACTGGAACATTCCTGGTGGTACATCGTCATGAGACATCGCCCGGCGCGTCGTGAACAACGCTCAAGGCATAGACGACGACTTGGAACACCCAGGCCAGTCGCCAAGTCTTCTCGGAAAAAACTATACGTCACAGTTCACTGGCGTGTCTACGCGGTTTATGTTTGTTCTCTGATGCTTCCGACAACACACGGCCCAGAGGACAAAGAGGCCTCGAGGCTCGCCACAGCTCGCAGCCTCGCACACGCACCCACCCGCGCGCCTCTGCTCTTCTCCTCCCCTCCCCGACTCCCCGTTGACCCACCAACGACCTCTTCCTCCGCCAGCGCCCGCCCGCCATGTCGTCCAACAGAACCGACCGCGAGAAATCCTGCTGCGGCAGCCTGTTCACCTTCCTCGTCGCTGCCGGCTTCGTCATCCTCATCTACTGGGCCATCTTCCAGCCGCACCACATCCGCGCGACGGTCAGCTCCGCCACGCTCACCAACCTCACCGTGGCCCCCGACAACGCCACCGTCTCCTACCGCCTCACCGTCGGGCTCGAGCTCTACAACCCCAGCCTCCGCGTCCCCATCTACTACGACGCCCTCGACGCGGAGCTCCGCGCCAGCGGCGGGGCCTCCCTCGGCGGCCCCGCTGCCCGCGTCGCCTCGTCGCCGGCGGAGTTCCTGCAGCGCAGGAAGAGCGCCGACACGGTCAGGCTGGAGTTCGACGGGAGCAGCGGCGTCGGCGTCCCCGACGACGTCGCCAGGGAGCTGGCGAGGGAGGCGGGCGTGGGGTCCGTCAGCTTTGAGGTGGACGTGGATGCGCGGGTGCGCTACAGGTTCGCCAGCATCAAGATCCGCCAGAAGCCGAGGATTTGGTGCTGGCTCACGGTTCCGGTCAAGCCGGAGGGTGGCCTCCGTTTCGGCGGCGCTCTGGCCTCCGGCGACCGCTGTAGCGTTAAGTACTGATGAAGTTTCTTGGGTCTCTGACTCTGGCGGTCTGGCTGGAGTCATCTTGTTTGGAGATCCCTCGGTGTCCCGGTTTGATGTTGGTTTCATTTTTGCAAATATTCGTATTGTTCGTGTGGTGTGTATCATCATTTCTGTAGGATTGTTTGACTATAATTGAATATTGATTGCATTCTTGGGGATTAATTCAGGGGAATGTTATCTGGCGACCATTCCCCATGAGGAAATCCGTAGCGAACCCACTCATAGCCCCAGGATCAATGTCGTTTTTTCAATAAAGAATGTATTTTATTAACTCATAATGTTGCATCAAGAGAATACAAATCATCATGAACTCACATCCGGTCTCTGCATAACTAGGATGCACACAGCACACACACAAAAAAAGGAAAAAAATGTGAACTCTAAAATCCTGTAGGGAGCTATAACATGCAGCAATAAACAAAAACATCAACCACCATCAATGGCAACACCCGGACATTGGGAAAGTGCTTCAACAACGACGCCTTCAAGAAGGGAACGGCACACGAGCGCCGCCATTGCCAGATCCACCCACGAAGGGTTAAATCTTGGGTTTTCACCCTGAAGAGGAAGTCCGAGCAAGCTCCAAACAATGCCTTCAACAAGGGAATGCTGTAAGAACACCACAATTGCTAGGTACAGCCAGTCCAGGTCAAACCTAAGAGTTTTCACTCCGGAACTCGAATCCCAGTCTAGGTCAAACCTAAGAGTTTTCACTCCGGAACTCGAATCCCAGTGCTTAAGAGCACCACCAAACCAATGTCACAATGTACTGTCGCCGCCCTTTCCATGAAGAAGTTACTGCTGCAAGTCAGATTGTCACTCCTCAACAGCCATATATGCTCACAACCCTGACGTGGAGAAACGCAACCGGGCATAACACATATACAGAAAGCAGACCGGAGCACAACCACCAACATCAACAAGGTAACTGACGCCACCAAGAACCCATGAGAGGCCATCCGGCAGCCCAAGTCTTCAACAGTGGTTGGACACAATTTACAGACAAAAATCCGTCGGTGCCGTCAAGAGCCCACATAGGCCAACTAACAGACATGTCTTCATGGAAGTCAAGCCAGCAACAAATGAGGACACGAAGCCAAGCATATAGGTGGACAGAACTTGCAGAGAAACCTCTCAGGTCCGATCATCCACGGTTTGTCTCCACGTGCGACGATGCCACACATCTCATGTCCACTGCCATCCTATGCAAATCGAGCATCTATGTGCCTCACTTGCGCCGATCCACCACTCCTGTACACCTTGTGTTTGCCACCATCGTGCCAAACTACAACCACAACCATCCAAGGCAATGGCCACAGTAGAACTAGGCATCGTTCAGGCCAGATCACCTGCTACCCAACCGGTGTAGCAAGCCTCGTGCAACTGCCGCCCCATCTCGAACGCGAAGGAGACGGCCGCCACTGCCCAGATCCGATCTGGTCCGACATGGACCATAGCCACACATCATGTGGTGACGTAGTAGACCACCGCATGGCTGCACCACGCCCTGGCAGGCCGGATCCCCTGGCGCACAGCTTCCGTTGGCCAGGGAGGAGTCGGACAAGGCAATGGCATGTAGGAGCCGCTGGCCCAGGATCAATGTCTGATGGTGGCCGTTTTTGGATAAGAAATGCACTAAAATAAACGACATGGCATGCTTTCTGGCAAAAATGTCGTCTGCAAAACACGAAAACTGTCAGACGCGCTGTTCGCAAATGCCATCTGCCAGTGAACGGTGGTTGACTAGTGCAGTCCTTCATTCATGAGTTAAGAGCACTGAGAGTCCTACAACTTGCTGAGAATATGATGGTTTGGTCCTAGAACTTGCAAAATGATCCTACCCAGTCCCACAACTTGCATCAAATATGCAACTTTGGTCCTGGACCAATCACAGAGCGACAAGTGGACACGTCGGGCCCAAGCTGGTCAGCGCGTGTTTTTGAAAAAAAAACTGCCTTTCGTTGTAATCAACCCGCAGTCATGAAAACACCTGACTTAATTTTTTAGGAGACCACGGTCCTGCCCTCCCATTCCAGACAAACCCGCACTCACTCTCTGTTCTTGCTCTCTATTCAAACCCGCACCTCGTCGCCGCTGTCCAGCAAGCCGCCGTCGCCAAGCAAGCAAGCGGCCATGGTTTCATGGAGTGATTCCAGATCCAGCTCCTCGTCGGGTGGCGACTCTGTAAGCAGTCCGGTGAGATCCTCTCCACCAGCACTTGGCATTTAGGGTTAGGGGAAAATTTTGGATTTCTGACTCGATTTGGTTTTAGGCTCCTCGCACCATTGAGAGCTTTGATTGGAGAGGCCTTGCTGCAGATCTACCTTTTAGATGTGAGCACCAGGCAGTGTGTGAGAAGTTGGTTGCCTTTGAGTCTGTTGACAGTGGAAGAAGATTCCTGGGTTGTGCACAAAAGGTTAGTAGATGTTCTTAGTTGTAGATGTAGATGGTACTGCTTTAGTAGATGTTCATAGTTGTACATGCTTTATCCATTTAAGTACATATGTGATTGAACTTGCTCAGTTCAACCATTTATAGTTTTGTTCTATGCCATATTGCTGTAAGAAGAAAATTATCTTATTTTGTGCACAAAAGGTTACTAGATGTCCAAATATGTAGTGTTTAAGTAACTCATGAATGCTCAAAGGTTACTGTGAAAATAGTAACCTGAATCTGGTGCCAAACTGAATTTTGATTCAGTGTTACTGAATTTTGTGCAGTTAACTAAATTTTGATTCAGTGTTACTGAATTTTGTGCAGTTAACTGCATTATGCATTTCACTCTAATTTTTTTCCTCTTCAATTTTAGGATGGGTCTAAATGCCCCTATGTACATTGGGTTGACCAAGAGTGGCCTCCACAATTTAGGACTAGTCTAGCTAGGGTCTGGGACAGGTATAAAGAGGAGGTCAAATTCAGGCTCAGGGAAGCTGTTGTTCAGGCTGAAGAAAATTTTAGGGTTGTGAAATAGAAGCAACAGATGGAAAAAGAGCTGAGGTTTTTTAAGCTAGATTTTGCTAAAATGGTGGCTGACAAAGAGCAGGCAATTACTGAATTGGGCAACACAAGGCTAGCTCTGTCTGACCTAAATATAGAACTTGAGAACAAGAGAATGGCTAACAAATCAGTGACCAACATTCATCAGGTGGTCAGGGCTAAGGCAGAGAAAGAGAGGGATGAGATGAAGCAAAAGAGTGGGACAAAATGATGGAAGAGAGGGACAAATTGAAGGAAGAAAGGGATCAGTTGAAGAAAGAGATAAAGAAGCTAGAGTATATGATTGGTGACCTATTCAAGCATAAGGAAGACACCAAGTGCAAGATAAGGAAGGTTAGGAAGATGCTAGATGAATTTGAGTGATCCATTGGTGCTCTAATGGAACTTTATCAGTGCACTTATTTAATTTAGTTAATGAGGATCAGTGGGCTTGTTTAATTAAGTGAATTGCTGCCTAAATTTGAGTTGTCTTTGATGCACTGTACTATTTGATGCAATGACCTAATATGCACTGTACTATCTGAATTTGAGTTATCTTTGTTGTGCTAGTTAAGTGAGCTTTGATTTGGTTAACTGAATTTGGATTCAGTTAACTGATTTGTTGTGCCAGTTAACTGATTTTCTTTTCTAGTTAACTGAACTATTATTTAGTTTTCTGAATCTGGATTCAGTTAAGTGAGTTTTGATTTGGTTAACTGAATTTGGATTCAGTTTACTAATTTGTTGTGCCAGTTAACTTATTTGCTTTTTCCAGTTAACTAGAATTTGGTTTAGTTTACTGAACTATGGTTCAGTTAACTATTTTTTGTTTAGTTAACTCAATTAGTGTTCAGTTCAATGAAATTATGTTCAGATAAAACATTCACCCATACATTCACTCATACATAGATAGAATTCCATTCATACATTGCATACACTTCATCATGGAGCACATAAAGGTAGATCTAGGATTTCATTACATTGCATTCATCGACAGATTTCATACATAGATAGAAAGGTATATCTAGGAGCATAGAAACTTAACAGCTCATTCATGGGTAGAGTATCCTAGTCCACCTCTGCCTAGTGACCTGAAAAGGATGGAAATTTGCCATCCTCAATTCCCATTAGATGATACCATCATCAGCCGGGTTCGAGCCAAGGGGGAATGCCTCCAGGAACTGCTCCATGTCCTTGCGGTTGCGTGCTGCAAGGATCCTCTCTGCCAGTTGCCTTCTCTCCCACCTTCTTGCCTCTCTGCGCCTGGCTCCCCTGGGCACCTGTTCTTCTTCATCTACGACCTCTCCAGGATCCATGTCGCCTAGGGGTTTCTTTGGCGGCTGGGGGGAGGAGAAGGGAGGGGTTTGGGTATGACTGTTGTTTCTGCCAATGGGGGGTGCTTTATATAGTAGAAATGCTAGCTAGTAGGTAGGTAGAAGATTAATTGTGGTAGGTAGGCCCAATATTAGAGACAAATATTAGGGAGAAAGGTAATAAACCAGCCCATTATTAGGCCCACATTGCTTACTTAATCCAACAATTGTATTTAGTTAACTGAAAATTGTACTAAATTTTAACTGAATTTGTGTTTACTTAAATTAATAGAAATACAGTTAACTGAACATGCTTAGAGACTACTGAAATTGTCTCAGCTAACTAAGTTGGTTTAATAACTGAATTTTTGTTTGATAACTGAATTTTTGCACAATGTACCATATGTACCTACAGAATGTTATTTGTAGTAAGTGATCCATATGGTCTATCAAGCTATACACATGTAGATAGAAACAAATAAAGCAGTACAATGCAACATTTTAAGCAAAGCAGTGCATCACACCACATTTTAAGCAAAGCACTCCAGTTGCAGACCAACATCATACATAGTCCACTTTCCAAACCACATAATTACAGATAACTTATGTGTTGTATATAGTAGCACACCTAACCATAACATGTCCAAAATAGTTCTAACTTATATGCTGTGATGATATAACAACATACCTAGCTAACAACACCATCTTACTAACTTATATGTTGTGATATAACAGCATACCTAAGCAACACCATCTGTAGACACACCATTCTTCAGCATCCTCCTCCTTCACTCCTTGAGCAGCTTCAGGCGCTCGGAGCGGTGCACCTCCACAACTGCCCTCTTCACGGCTGCTCTCTTCTTCTTCTTCACCTCCTGTACTGCAGGTGCCACACCCTCCTCCTCAACCTCCTGCTTGATGATGATAGATTCAGGAAGATCTGGTAGGTCGTCCACCTCAATGGGAAGGTTCCGGCCACCCTCCACGGTGGCAACGACCGGTGCAACAATCTTCACCTCCGGCTCATCGTCTGACAGCTCGACGACCTCCTCAACCTCCTCGTCAGATGACTCATCGTCGGAGTCATCGTCTGGCCTGAGAAGGACAGATGGACCTTGGCGGTCCTAGTAGGTGGCGTTGACGGGCGCTGGGAGGGCAAGCACGACATTGGTGACGTGCTCGGTCCTGGACACGACGTGCTCTTCATCGGGCTGGGCCGGTGCCGCGGTGGATAAGCGGTACATCCACCAGCGGGCGCGTTGCATGGGGTCGGGGGAGCGCTGAACCTCGTGCATTGCCCAGAGGAGGATGGTCGCCCGAGGAATGTTGAAGCCGCTGGGGAAGGCACGGAGCTTTTTGGCATCCGTCATCACCTTGACGAGACCGCGCACGTGGATCCTCATCATCTGAACACTTGGGAACCACTGCGCGATCTCCCTATATTGTGCGCGAATCTCTTGGTTGTCGCCAGCCAGCTCTTCGACGGCTTTCTGCCATCCGAGACTCTGGTCCATGGCGGCAGCGGTGGCGTGGTCGTCCAGACGGGTTTCTTGGGTGGTTGGCAGAGGAGAGTGGGGGAGGAGTGGGATGTGCGAGCGGTGAGTGGAGATGGAGAACGACAGGTTGACACGTCTTAAAGCAGAGGAAACTGAAACGACAATGCTATGCTACTCACGATCGTCACACAGCGGCCGTAATGCACGCTAAGCTGCATGACCCACTAACTAACAATATATAGATAATAAGGTGAAATTAGAACAAATCACCACCTCTATCCCATTAGCATTGCACGTAGCATTATAAACCCCGGGTCCTGGGTTCGAGCCCTAGGCCATATTTTTGGTTTTCTAATTTTTTTGAACTAGCTCATTGTGCATAGTCAGTTAACTAGCTCATTGTGCACATTCAGTTAACTAGAACAACAGCCAATAAAATTCAGTTAACTATCTCATTGTGAAAATTCAGTTAACTAGCTCATTGTGCACTTAAGTTCAGCAGGCCAATATGCACTTAAGTTACAAAAATGGCAATGAATGCCACTGTTTTGCCACCGAAAATAGGCAATGCTTGCAACTTGATGCCATTGTTTGGCATCCTTAATAGGCCAGTCATTAGGTTACATCACTCTAGGCCTTTACAAAAAAATGTCACTAGCAACAGCCAGATAATCAGGGAGTAGGTGCATTGACATCTTCAGGAGGAGCATTGAGATCAGGTATTTAGCTAATCATGTCATCTCCAAACAGCAGCCAATATGCCCTCTCACCTGGAATACCTCCTCTCCCAGCAGTTGGAGATGTACCTCTTCCTCTGCCTGCAGCTGGAGCTACACCTCTTCCTCTGCCTGCATTTGGAGCTGCACCTGTTCATGTGCCTGCAGCTGGAGGTGCACCTTTTCTTTGTCTTTTACTTGCTCTTCCTGTAGCAGCAACTGGTGCCCTTGTCTGCCTACCAATGATCATCTCTGTGGTGAGCATTGGCTAAGGTATTGCAGCACCAGCAGCATCAACAAAGGCAAACTGTTGTGGTGGTGGGCCATATACCCTTTGAGGAGCTCCTGTAGCAACATCTCTTTGAGCCAGGGTGAACACCATACTTGTTGGTGAATCAATTGGATCCAACAGAGGGTCTACATTGTTTGGGAAAATGTTCTGCACATATTCATTTAAGCACATTCAGTTCTATGTAGTTAAGAGCTTGCTATGTAGTTAAGATCTGCAATAAATTAAGTACAGTACAAATGCAGTTAATTCAGTAGTGCATATACCTGAAGTAAGGTAGGGCCATCATAGCTTTCATCAACCACCTCTATCCCATCTTGAATGAGAGTTTCCTGCCATTTGTAGTGTCCCTTTCTGTTGTGATCAACTCTGGCACAGACTGAGCAGTTCATTGTAACACCTTTTCTGTTCAAAACCCTAACACCATTCTTGATCTTCTCCTCTGGTGCCTTCTTCATGTTTTTCTTAGGCCTTCCCAACTGTTTAGTAAACACTGGTGGATGCACCTTGTACCCATTCTGTATCTCCCAATGCTTTGGGTCCGCAAGAGGAAAAAGAGTGTATACATATGCCTTGAGACATGTCTGAACTGTATAGCAGTCATGAACCATTGTCTCTGGGTCAATCCGCTCCTTCCTACAACATGCTATATAATGACCACATGGTACTCTAGACAACTACCATCGTCTGCAATCACATGTGTGCAAAGCAAGATCCACTGTGTAACTATTATTACCAGACTATACTCTGAATATTTGTTCGCCAGCTTCAGATACATGGCAATTAGCAGCAAACTATGTTTTCTTATCCAATTTCTTCTTGATCTTTGGGCATATTCTCTGCCCTACCCACTTTTTTATAGCTTTCCTTTATTTACTCACTAGCCTGTGCATGATCTTGTAGAAGATATATTCAAGCATACTAAGCACTGCCATCTCTCTGCCATCAAGAATGTAGTTGTTAAACACTTCGGAGTTATTGTTAAGTAGGATGTCACATTTGGGAAATTCCCTGAAAAATGCCTTGCACCATGTGTTTGGCTCAAGTCTCTCAGTCTAGAGGAAGGCAGCTGGGCAGTGATCATCCATTTTTTGACAATTCTCTCTCCACTTCACCTTGTTTGGTAATCTTGCAATGGCCCACAGATCTTGCTTGAGTACCTCTCATTTGTGCTTCTCATTAAAATTTTGGTAAATATGCCTCACACAAAACCTTTGTTCTGCATCTGGCCAAACCTTGTGCACAACATTTATTAACCCTTTCTGCTTGTCACTCATAATTGTGAAAGGAGTTGTGTTTGTAATGTTCAGATCATCTTTTAGAGTGGTCAGAAACCACTCTCATGAACCTTTGCATTCTACTTTCACCTAGCCCATTGCAATGGGGAAAATGTAGTCATTAGAATAAATTCCAACAGCACTAAGGAGCACTCCTTTAAACCTTGTTTTCATATGACAACCATCGATGAAGAGAATAGGCCTGAAACCCTTTAGCCATCCTTTCATACATGCATCACATGACCAATATAATGTTTTCAAACATTTTTTGCCCATTGAAAATTTTGTATCTTTGATAAGTGTAGTTGTTAGCAGAAATGTAGACCCAGGGTTTTTGCTCCTTAGCTCATGTCCATAATCCCATAGCCTGCTGAATTGCTCTTCCTCATCACCATGTATCTCCTTAAGTGCTTGCTTTCTAGCCCTAGAAAGCTTCCATCTATTAGGACTAACATTGAATTCCTTTGTTATTTTCCTTGAAAATGTTCCAATTGATATCTTCTAGTCATCTCTGAACTCATCAATGAAAAAATTGCACAGGAATTTTGCTGTCACATCCTTTAGCTTCCACTTCTTCTGACACTTATGCAATGCATTGTAGGCCTTGATGACAAAACCTCTAGTTCTGTTGTCATTTCCAGCCTTAAGCACCCATGGGCAACCATCCTGACAAACTGCCTCTAATCTGATCTTGTCATTCTTCACCTTCTTGATCTACACTCTGTTCGTTATTGAATATGCCTTAAGAGCTTTCCTCAACTCAACCACATCAGCAAATACCATACCTATTTAAATATAGGGGATTTCATGTCCACCTTGGAATTGAAAGCTTTGAATTTGTACTTCAGTTGATCTTGTGCTTCAGTGGAGAGGCTCAGATCTTCATCTTAAAGTACATAGTCAAGCTCAACCTCTACCTCCTCTTGCTCAGCCTCTTCATCAACATCAAAGTCAATGTTTTCTTCATAAAGATCATCATCTCCATCATCTATGTCATAATAACTATAACTGAAGTCTGAATCAGAGACCACAACATTTTCAGTTTGCAAATTTGGCCCTGCACCAGCAGCCAACAAGTGTTATTGAGCACCATCAGTAAGCATGTTTGGCTCTGCACCATCTGTCAGCAAACTTGGGTCAGCACCATCATTTAGCAAATTTGGCTCTGCACCATCTGTCGGCAAAGTCTCTACTATTTCTCCATCAGCTGCAGCCTCTGAAATTGCATCATCAGCATTCACAGAAATGATGATGTGAGTAGATGCTGCACTAGTTGCACCAACAATTAAGTTGCCCATTTTAACAGCAATATCAACTGTTGGCATCTTCAATATCAAATCTTCTCTGAAATTCCTGATGAAGTCTGCATGGTTAACCATAGTTGCAAGAACTTTGTGCCGAGCACTAGCTGTGATCAAATGCTGCAAATCCTCATCACTTATTATTCCCACCAAGCCATCTAAAATTGTTTCCTTAGGTAAGTACCAGTAAATTATGTGCTCATTGACAGGATATCCCAACCATTTTAGGTGCTCTTCTAAGACTGCATAGGAAAATGTGCAAGCATCAATATAGTCAAGCACCTCCAAACAAGGGTCATAGTACTCTAGGTTACTACCGGGTCCACAGAAAATTCCACCATGCTCCAGTTCCAGTGTAAAGAAAGGAGTCTGAACACTCTGTCCCATTGCTGAGTCACAAACTGCATCCAAAAAGTGTATCAATTCAGTGTCAAATTCAGTAGTGCATATAACAATGAATTTGTAACACTGAACTCTTATTTGCACAAAATCAGTTAAACTACACAAATTTCAGTGCTTTGGGCCACCTTATTTATCAAGAACTTAACTCAAAGTTCAGTGCTGTAGGAATACAACACACCATCATAGAAAATGGACTAAAAAGTTCAGAAATCTTGCACTACACTACAATGCCTGCAAATAAATCTATGACAAAACCCTATGACCAAGTACACACGAATTGGAGCGATTTTCCAAATAGGGTGCTTGCACACAACAACACTACCTTCATGCCCAAAACCCATACCTCGTTGCCGAAACCCTAGACTAAATTCATAACCCAAAACCCTAGCTTTACTGCTAAGAATGCAACATAACATCATCTCAACACTAAATAACCACAAATATGCTTCGAAATCAAACGGACCCATCGTACTTTGGCTGTACTAAGCCTGACGCATATCAGTAGAGGAACATGGGGGCGAGGAGCAGGGCAGATCAGAGCAGAGGTCAACTTACCATAGTCTGGAGGGAACACAGCCGGCGGCCGGACTAGGTGAGTGAAGGGAGGCGGTTGCGGACCGCCGAAGAGCTCCGGCGATGCAGCCATGGTTGCTGGCATCGGCAACGGCCGCGGGTCCGCTGATAGCAAGAAGAATGGAGAAAGGGAACGAATTGACAAGCTATAGGAGTTCCCCGACAAAATTAATTCAGGTGCTCCTCTATCACTCTCAAGGCTGTCCTGCGGGTTGATTACAACGGAAGGTAGGGGTTTTACAAAAATGTGCGTGCTGACCGGATCGGGCCCAACGAGTCCACTTGTCGCTCTGTGATTGGCCCAGGGCCAAAGTTGCACATTTTGTGCAAGTTGTGGGACTGGGTAGGTCCATTTTGCAAGTTCTGGGACCAAACCATCATATTCTGAGCAAGTTCTAGGATCCCGGTGCTTTTAACTCTTCATTCATTGACGGTTGAACGATTGATATTGTTCTGCTATCGAATACTATAGACATCCCATACAAATTTACAGCCAAGCCCACCATATTCCTCCCACTCCGGTCCTTATTTTCGCTCATTTCATCCTAACTTTCTCCATGGTCTTTATATGTTTTCTTCTCTTAGTCTGGGTATGAAATTTTGGTCTGAAGACAAGTGGCATGACCCTGTGATGAACAGGCACTGCTTCCACTTCAGTTAAAATGCCATAGGACCCTGAGCAAAGAAATATCAACAAATCAATATTAATTTAGTGGCGGCACCATGAGAACAAAGAAGATTTGGTTGTGTGTATCTTAATTATGCAGAGACCGGGTGCAATACTTCTTTTAAGTAATAGAACATCCCTTTTCGAAAAAACGAGAACAAAGAAGAT
The DNA here is from genome assembly GCF_018294505.1 of Triticum aestivum. Classification (NCBI taxonomy): domain Eukaryota; kingdom Viridiplantae; phylum Streptophyta; class Magnoliopsida; order Poales; family Poaceae; genus Triticum; species Triticum aestivum. Next base: position 159,380,979 of record NC_057810.1, read on the forward strand.
AAATTAATGGATCGATGAAACATAAAATCTGGATTTTAGTATATATAGATAACCATCTTGTAGCCAACATTGTCCTGAGTGAGATCAATGAAACATAAATGAATGTCGGTCCTTGGAGATAATATTGACAAAAGCATGTTTACCATGGATGAAAAACAGCTGATCGACCGAATCAAGAACTACTACATGTATATGCATCTGATGGCTTCATTTTTTTCTAACTGAAAATATGTAGAGAATAATATTGCCAATCACATTTAAGATAAATATACATCTCAACTTTGAACAGACTGAACAAAGTATACATGTTTTCTTTGGATAGAATGAACAAACACCTAAGAGCATATCTAACTGATCCTCTAAAACGTGCTAGAGGAGGATAGATATTGTTTTCGTCCTCTACAGGCGCCAAACTAGACCCCTATCGCCATTAGAAGAGGACAATTTCACTCCGGAGACGCCCGACTCTCAAATATACTCAGCCGCCCATTCATGGAGTAAAGGTTTTGGCCTCTCCCCCGTGCCCGCAATGTTGCCACCCCGCGCCGCGTCATCTCTGGCATAGCTTTCGGCGACCACCCAACGCCTCTTCCGGCACCCCGTTGCCTCCACTGCCCTCCTGCCACACTCTGATATAGTCGTAGCCATCGCCGGTATCGAGCTCTATCCTCGCCGCCACCGACACATCTTTCCCATTGTTGGAAGGATGAACCGGATCTTCTCCTCCTAGCCTCTCCGTTATCTTTCGGCCATCTCGAAGCCCTGCCGACCACTAATAGCTTCGGCATCGGCTCAACATCGCCAGCAGGCCGTGACACCTCTATCATCCTTCAAGTGTTCGATGGTTTGCCTTGGTGAGTTTTTTCGTGTTTTTGCAACTCATTTTTTTGACAATCGAATTGAACTATGTCATTGGCGCACGCTGTAGATGAAGAGGTTGAGGGAGATGATTTTCGAAGACTCGTCTTCGTTGGAGGAGGAAGATGATGGTGACTTCGAAATGACCATTGGCATGATCATCAACGAGGATTTTTGATGGCTGGGAAGAGGCTCTCAATTCGTCCATATACACATCAATCGAGACACAGCAGAGGGCCATGCCAAGAATATGAGAGAGTACTTCAACCCCAATCCAACCTATCTGGAGAAGTATTTTTGCCGATGATTTCGGTTGCACGCAAGTCTCATTCTCACCAGTGCAAAAGTTATGGAGAAGCGTGATTATTGGTTGAAACTCAGGAGGATTTACATTCCTTCTATTCCAAATCCTATACGCAAGAGCAACTCCTGTGAGGAGACAAGATTAGTGTCGTAATCCATCTGCGCATCATAGATACACCCTGTTCATACCCTTATTCTATTGTTAGGTTTAGAACCATGACAACCACGCACGACAGATCTTCCTGATTCTTCGCATCTGGGCAGACGAGCGTAGGGCGGTGGCACCGTTGGGCACCATGGTGGCGTCGATGGATGTTCGGCCTGTCAGGGAGATGATGCGGATCTCTCTCCTGAAGATGGGTACGTGGTCTGATGATGATGGCGGCTTCTAAAATGTGTGCATGTGGTGTGCGCTTTAGGTACGTTGCACCGGCTGTTGGTCCCGATACGTTATGTGGATGGATCGGTGACGACACCCATTTTAGATATGGGGAGTGAGAGCACTCCACGGTATCGAGTTTGTAGGTGTGAGTGGTGGCTTCGGGTGGATTGATGTATGTTCTTGTCAGACCTTTGTGGAATAATTAATAAATATGGATGCATCCATCAATTGATGCTAAGGCCGGGGGTTTAACCTCCTTTTCCAAAAAAAGAACACGATAGTGCATCCGAAGAGATAAGTGCAAGGCCTTTGATGATGTGTATCATGGCTGTTGTAGCGCTCGCCTATCGTTGTTCGGTCGATGCCATTAACGACTATGTCCGCGTTGGAGAAGATACAATCTTGGAGGTCATTTGAGGTACACAAAATTCGAGATTGAGATCTTTGGGCCGGAGTACTTGAAGGCATCCACTGATGAAAACACTGAGGGGTATTGGGATTGAGTGAAGAATAAGGATGGCATGGGATGCTTGGATCAATTGACTGCATGCACTGGACATGAAAGAATTGTCCCGCGAGATGGAAAATTCACTACAATGGCTATGGCAAAGATACACCAATCATCTTGAGGCTATTGAATCGGAGGATATATACATTTGGCATTTATTGTTTGGATTGTCTGGCTCTCAAAATGACCTAAATATGCTGTTGAGGTCACACATTGTTCGCCAGGCTTGTTCTCAAAGATGCTCCTCCTTGCCACTATGATGACAATGGCCATGAGTACATGACGGGTAGTAATCATGCAGATGGCATCTATCCTTCATGGGTCATTTTAAGACATTATAACTGGGCATCCTAGAAGCTCCCTCACGCTATCAGCCTTCGGAGCCGTCCAATTTCATGTTATGGCTGTCCCTGGCCGTTGGATGGATAGTAGATTTTTTTTGAACGCTCTCGTCCCCGCAGCTTCTTGAGGGCAGCTACTCCCGTATCTTTTTCGGACTAACATGCTTAATTGGGACAAACAGCCCACTCAGTGTACCTGTCGGCTGAAACGAGGGAGCATTCCATGAGGAAAAAGATCGGTCCAAAAAGCATCAGATCGATTTGTCGTGGGCGATTGGTGTGCTCGCTGTCGGTGTCAAAATAGGCAGATCTCGGGTAGGGGTCCCGAACTGTGCGTCTAAGGATCGAGACAGGGGACACGATGTTTACCCAGGTTCGGGCCCTCTTAATGGAGGTAATACCCTACTTCTTGCTTGATTGACTTTGATGAGTATAGGGGTTACAAGAGTTGATCTACCTCGAGATCGTAATGGCTAAACCCTAGATGTCTAGCCTGTATGATTGTGATCGCCTCTATGGACTAAACCCTCCGGTTTATATATGCACCGGAGGGGACTAGGGGTGTACCAAGTCGGTTTACAGAGGAAGGAAACTACACATCCGGACGCCAAGCTTGCTGCCCATGCAAAGGAGAGTACCATCCGGACACGGGAGAAGGCCTTCAGTTATGTATCTTCATGGCCCATTAGTCCGGCCCATGTCACATAGGCCTGCTCTCCGAGGACCCCATAATCCAGGACTCCCTCAGTAGCCCGAACTTGCCTTCAATGACGATGATGTATCTAGCTTCATATCTTCGGCTTTGCAAGGTGAGTTCCCCATTGTGCTTCATATAGTTCGGCTTTTGCATTAAATATTGTACTCTTCAGCTTCTGTGCCGCCATCGCCTTAGCTTCTATGTGTCAGACGAATACGAAGGGTCAAGTATTTTTACAAATAACCCCTTGACCATGTAGATAAGGCGCTTATAAAAGAGTGATCGAATCTCAGATTCCATTCCTCACCAGAGGGAAATCCTTAGGGCTTGCCACAAGAAACCAACCAAAGATGGACAATGCTCCTTGCTCTTCCTCGCGTTCCCAAGGCCCTCCAGAAAGCGACTGGGAGAGCTGCACGGTGTCCCATGCTCAATTGACCAACCTGCAGGCGTAGGGATACCTCACTCCATCGGGTTTGGTCCCTGTTCGGGCGGGATTAACCACCTACAATGGCGAAGCCCTTGCGGAGAAATTCCCCAATCCCAATCAAGGGGAGAGGGTGTGCTTCGTTTCCTTTTTGCTGAGGGGCGTGGGATTTCCAATCCACCCTTTCCTCAGAGGTCTTTTGGAGTACTGTGGTCTCCAACTACACAACCTCACGCCGGGCTCCATTCTACACATCGCGGGCTTTGTTGCTCTTTGCGAGCTGTTCCTAGGCTGCGAGGCCCATTTCGATTTATGGAGGAAATATTTCTGCCTGGTCCCCTGATCCCTGATACGTCTCCAATGTATCTATAATTTATGAAGTATTCATGCTATTATATTATCCATCTATGATGTTTTATATGCATTTATATGCCATTTTATATGATTTTTGGGACTAACCTATTAACCTCGAGCCCAATGCCAGTTTTTGTTTTCTCCTTGTTTTTGAGTTCTACAGAAAAAGAATACCAAACAGAGTCCAATTGACGTGCCAATTTTTGATGATTTTTTACGGACTAAAAGAAGACCACGGAGCATCGGAGTTGGGCCAGAAGAGTCCCGGGCTGCCCACGAGGGTGGGGGGCATGCCCACCCCCCTAGGGCGTGCCCCCCTATCTCATGGACAGCCCGGAGACCCCCCCTAACGTGAAACCTATGCCAAAAATTCCTATAAATACAGAAACCTTTGGGAAATAACCTAGATCGGAAGTTCCGCCACCGCAAGCCTCTGTAGCCCCAAGAAATCAATCTAGGCCCTCTCCGGCACCCTGCCGGAGGGGGCCATCATCACCGGAGGCCATGGAGGAGGATCTCGGAGGGGCCCTCATCGCCATGAAGGCCAAGGACCAGAGGGGGAAAGCCATGGAGGAGGAAGCACAAGGGGGAGAACCTTTCCTCCTCTCTCTTGGTGGCACCGGAGTGCCATTGGGAGGGGAATCATTGCCGCGGTGATCGTCTTCATCAACATCACCATCATCATCACCATCATCATCTCTTTTACGCGGTCCACTCTCCCGCACCCCGCTGTAATCCCTACTTGAACATGGTGCTTTATGCCACATATTATGATCCAATGATGTGTTGCCATCCTATGATGTTTTGAGTAGATATCTTTTTTCCATGGGTTGATTGATGGTCTAGATTGGTACGAGTTGTATGTTTTATTTTGGTGCTGTCATATAGTGCCCTCCGTGTCGCGCAAGCGTGAGGGATTCCCGCTGTAGGGTGTTGCAATACGTTCATGATTCGCTTATAGTGGGTTGCGTGAGTGACTGAAACACAAACCCGAGTAAGGGGGTTGTTGCGTATGGGATAAAGGGGATTTGATGCTTTAATGCTATGGTTGGGTTTTACCTTAATGATCTTTAGTAGTTGCGGATGCTTGCTGGAGTTCCAATCATAAGTGCATATGATCCAAGTAGAGAAAGTATTTTAGCTTATGCCTCTCCCTCATATGAAATTGCAATGACGACTATCGATCTTGTTAACAGTTGCCTAGGACAATTCCGCACACCGATCCACCATTATTCCACACTCGCTATTTATAATATTTAGTAATATATTCTAACTTTATGATAACAGCACCTACTTTCATATTTTAGCTCTCCGATATCATGCAAAGTTATCCTCTTTATACCCACAACACAGTTTTATTTCTTGTTTCTAGTTGGAAGCAAACGTTCGGTGCACGTAGAGTCGTATCAGTGGCAGATAGGGCTTGAGAGAATATTGATCTTACCTTTAGCTCCTTGTGGGTTCGACACTCCATACTTATCACTTTCACCTTTGGGAATTGCTATGATGATTCCCTGCACTTGGGGATTATCAAGCTCTTTTCTGGCGCCGTTGCCGGGGAGCAATAGCATGGGGTTGATATTCTCGTGTGTGCTTGTTTGCTTTCTTCACTAACACTAGTGCAGAACCGGGCAATAGCACCGGTTCGTAAGGCCCTTTAGTGCCGGTTACATAACCGGCACTAAATTGTGGTCACTAAAGGGCCCCCCCTTTAGTACCGGTTCAGCACGAACCGGTGCTAAAGGGCAACCACGTGGCACGAGCCAGCTCCGGGGGCCTGGAGCCCTTTAGTACCGGTTGGTAAGACCAACCGGTACTATAAGGTTTGGGGGGTTTTTAGTTTTATGATTTCTTTTTCATTTAATTTTGTGTTTCCATTTTAATTCTTTTTCGTTTGCTGGTATTTTACGATACTACACATTGTACACGTTATGCATATATATATATATATATATATAGGAGTAGGATTTTCTACAATAGCTTGCCACAGAACTAGTTAAGGTTTTTGACGGTGTAAAAGTTCTCAAAAATTCTGTAAAAAATACTGAACCAACACACCTATAATATAAGATGATCCAACAGAGGGATTGAAGAAATATGACTGCATGTGTCCTGGACAAAAAGAACAAATGTTTCAATATATATTGATCCTGAAGTGAGATGAAATGCTTATCTTTTTCCCTGAGGACACATAAATTCATATTTTTACAATCACACCGTTGGATCATCTTATTATATTAGAGTGAGGCTCCCCTATTTATTTCATATTTTTTAGTTACTTTTAAACCGTTAAATGTTCAGCAAGCCTTATCTAGTTCTCTGGCAAGCTATGATAGACACAGTTTTATATATATATATATATATATATATATATATATATATATATATATATATATATATATATATATATATATATAAATAGAATTTCTAGTAGAACCAATCATCGAGTTCAACATGATTGTCATGATATTATAAGCGTTCATATATAACACCACAAAAGCAAATCACTTAAGTTCAGACATGAAAGGACAAGTACTAATTAAGAGTAGCATGAAGAACTAGCTAAATCACTCCTGCTAGCTACTCTCTCTCTCTCTGGTAAAATAGCATAGAACATGTATAGCTCTCCTGATTGATCATACTGGAGCATGCCGATGAACCTGTCTCCTAATCGTGGGCTGCGCTTCTCATTGCTGCCCCCTAGTACTTCTTTGCGATCATTAACAATTTTCCTCCAATCTTTCACTATTAAGCATTCATCGCTTCTAGAAATCCTGAATGCATTGATGTGCAATGCAGGATATCTTGGCCGTAAGCTAACAATTGACATCTGACCTTTAGTCTCGATCTCCTGAGGGACAACTGTCATCGGGAGTCCCTGTTGAAGAACATCGTATATTACTTAATTAATATACTTAGCAATGAAAATTTAGCAAAAAAAATATGTATGCAAAATATGCACTGAGGAAAAATAGTAAATAACTTACCATCATTCCTAAATAGATGTGACCGTAGTTCAATACCATCACTATTGGTCACACGTTTTGAGTACTAACATTTCTAAGTGCAGGAAGAAAATTTGTTTTGACAGTATGAAGATCCTCAAGCCATGAAACATAATGACTTATCTCCTCGCAGTTTAGTTCAGCGCCGGGACAGTAGTAGGTCCTGTCTACCAAGCGCCGGACATGTTTGGTTGAATGGAGATAAGCTGTCAATAGAAATTAGTTGTCAGTTATTTTTGAATAAG